>NC_092335.1:595520000-595745000 GCF_046630445.1 Rutidosis leptorrhynchoides
AAGTTAGTTAAGGATGAGATTGCATTTAATTAGGGAAAAGATTCTACCGAAACCCTAATTCGTGAGCCTATAAATATATAGCTCATAAACCCTAAAAACATAGACGTTCACTTGTTTAATCATACGTAAACTACATAATACAAATCTCTATCGTACGAAAAAAGCTTCTTACGATCTTTAAAGACTTTCAGGTATGTATTGAACTATAAAACCTTCATGTCTTTGGGCCACTCAACCTCGTATGCTAGGTTGTTGGTGGACTCTCAAATCGGCCACCCTGTCGGAATCGAAACGATACCGATGTGGGTTATCCACGAACAAGCGACTGAGGTTCGAATATTGTTAGTCCTTAATCCCCTTTTATGCACTCAAGTGTAGGTTCACCTTGACCCCGTGAAAATATGCTTGATCATTTGGCGCCATCCGTGGGACCGGTTATATGAAACAAAGAAGATTGGAATTTATGTTGTATATGATTTCGTAGCTTTTTTCCTTAAAACTTTTTTGTTTAACTATCGGTCACTTTCAGGTTTTTCTTTATTGTCAGCAAGAATGGGTGGAGGAAGTAAGAGAGCAAAGAATCAAGGGCGATCGGACTCTCCAGGAAGTCCAGGGTATCAAACACCTACGGCGACTGTTACGAACACACCGTCAACGCCGCCAGCACCAACCAAAGGCACATCAAAGCCTCCATCAACACCAAGTGTTGGAACAGGGCCGGTTACATCAGAAACTGTCCTGAATGAGTCATCTAAGGGATGGTGGCACACTCCCGATGGAAGTTTACTGGAAACAGGAACTGGCTTTAAACCATTCGAGGATCTGTCACCAAAAATCCTGAGCTTTGGTTCTCCAAGCGAAACGGTTCCACCAGGCTTTAAAGTTAAAACTACTTGTGTGGGTACAATACCAATTATCACCTCGGTTGAACCCGAAACACCGATTGAAAGGGTTACTACCGAGAAAGCCCAGGAAAGAATCAGGCAGATGGGTCTGAGAAATCCAGATGGTTCATACATCATGTTGACACCACAACAATGGTCAACGGCGCGTGCGTCTCCGCAATCAGTCCATACTGTTGCAAGCCATCAATATAGCGGAACGCACTATGCCGCAACCCAGTCAAATAGCTTCATATCTCAATTACAGCAAGTCGCGCCACCACACTTGGCACTCACTTTCAATGAGCCAGCGTGGGTACAAGAGTTTATGAGCAATTGGTTCGCAGTGATGCAAGGGCAAAAAGCTAAGCAAAGTCTTGAGCTAGCTCCTACAACAGAAAAGTTTGTGCCGCACATCGCCAATCATCCCTTCACAGTCGCACCGGTATTGCCTCTAACACTCGAAAGTTATGATGGGTTATCAGATCCGGATGACTTTTTACAAAAATTTGAAGGAACCGTAAGAACACACAGTTGGGGTGATGCAGTAGCATGCCATATGCTACCAATAGTGTTGCAAGGAGTGGCAAGGGAATGGTTCAATAATTTGCCAGCCCAAAGCATTACAGGTTTTGCGGATTTGCACTCAAGGTTTTTATTGAACTTTCACAATTTGCGCGCACGCAAAAGAACACATGTCGAATGTCACGACATTAAGCAGAAATCGAAAGAGAGCTTGGGAGAAATAATAGACAGATATACTAAAGAGGTGGCTAAGATACAAAACTTTCCAGAAAGTCAGAAGGTATCCGGCTTTATTCATTGTATAGATACTGACAGACACCTGTCTTTGTGGCAACGATTAAGAAGAAGAGTGCCCGAAACTTTCGCGGAAGCCGTAAAAGAAATGCATGACTACATGCGGGCACAAGAAGATATAAAGCATAATTGCGGAAATACCTCTTCAAACATGGACATCGATGATGATTATTATCGAGTGCAGGGAAGAAGTTCGGAGCCGGGTAAACGTTATGGTGGTAATGGCCAACCTAGGGATGGTACCTATCATAATGATAAGTATCGCAAGTTCAACAACAATAAAGGGGGAGGAAGCCAGAGGTTCAAAAGCAGCCATGCTGAAAATGTTGCGTTAATAAAAGACCTCACCAAAACACCAAAAGAAATTTTGGCTACAGAGGCAGTGTGCAAAAGCTTCGACCCCCCAGTGCATTTGTCAAAGTATTATGGAAACAGAGACAGAAGCAAATTTTGTGATTTTCACGATGATTACGGTCATGAGACCAATGAATGTCGGCACTTAATTGAAAGAGTTGTTGCTGAACTCAAAAAAGGAAGATTGCAACACTTGAAGAAAAGCGCAAGAGCACAAGCTGACAAGCCAAAGGGAGAAAAAGAATATCCGTGGCAAAAGAAGAATGAGGGAAAGGAAATGGATAAAACCATAAACATGGTAACCAGCGGACGGATAAATCAGAGGCGCAAGTTAGAGGTATCTGAGGAATTGGAAAATACTCCCATCACATTCTCGGCCATAGCACAGGAACCCTCGGATGCGCCCATTACAATTAAAGGACGTGTCAAAAGTTGCGGGTACATCATCAAGCGATTGCATGTAGACACCGGTTGCGGTGTTGATATAATGTACGAGCACTGTTTTCGCTTGTTACCAGGGGCTGTGCGAGCCAAGCTAGTGGATCCTAACACTGCGTTATCAGGATTTTCTGGTGAGTCCGCATGGCCAATCGGGATCATTGAATTGAGTTGGAGCGGGTGGACGATGATAATAAGGAATTAGTGAGAAGTACGACAGTAGAATTTGCCATAGTAAGGTCCTACTCAAAGTATAATGCGCTTTTGGGTCGCACAACTTTGCAAAAATTAGCAGCTATCCCATCCAAGGTACATGGCCTTATCAAATTCCCAACACCATTGGGAATTGCAACGATCAGGTCAGAAAAGCAAGATGCAAGCGTTGCGGCCGTGGAACATGCAGAGCAGCAGCCGAGTGAGGCAGAGCAACTTAGAAGCTGCATGATCATTGCAAACCCACGGCATCCAGAGCAGAAAATTAAAATTGGCGGAGGATTGTCCGATGAGACGAAGTTTAAGCTTCGCAATATATTAGCTTCTAATACAGACATATTTGCTTGGAAAGAAGTAGACATGACGGGTGTACCAAGGGAAATTTCTGAGCACAAGCTTAACGCAAATCCTAGTCTGACGCCAGTACGACAAAAGAAATGAGGCATGGCTCCTGAAAGAAGCGAATGGTTGAAAGCAGAAGTCGACAAGTTGGTCAAAGCAAACATCTTGCGAGAAGTAAGGTATCAAATGTGGGTAGCAAACCCAGTGTTGGTAAAAAAGCCTGATGGGTCTTGCGTATGTGTGTTGACTTCACGGATATTAATAAAGCTTGCCCTAAGGACAATTATCCACTGCCAGAAATAGACTGGAAAGTTGAATCGTTAGCTGGCTTCCGATACAAATGTTTCCTAGATGCGTACAAAGGATACCATCAAATACAGATGGCAGCGGACGATGAGGATAAGAATGCTTTCCACACAAGTCAAGGCATATACTGCTATACAAAGATGCCATTTGGTTTAAAAAATGCTGGAGCAACTTACCAACGGGTAATAGATGAAGCTTTCAAAGGTCAGTTTGGAAGAAATTTAGAAGCATATGTTGACGACCTGGTCATAAAAAGCACAACAGAACAAGGTTTGTTGGAGGACATATTAGAAACATTTGCGTCGTTAAGAAAGATTAATATGAAGCTTAACCCGTCGAAGTGCAGTTTTAGAGAAGAAGAATGGAAGTTTCTTGGTCATATAATAACTGAGCGAGGGATACGTGCAAATCCAAAGAAAATAGAGGCAATCGAGAATATGCCGTCACCAAGAAATAAAAAAGAAGTGCAAAGCTTAACGGGTAAGTTGGCGGCCTTGACAAGGTTCCTATCTAAATCCGCAGAGCGGTCACTCCCCTTTTTCGGAACATTGAAGAATTGCTTGAAGAAAACGGACTTCAAGTGGACGGAGGAAGCAGAAGTGGCGTTTCAAGAAATGAAAAAGTTGCTGAAAGAGCTGCCAACAATGACTGCGCTAATAGCTGGAGAAACGTTGATACTATACTTAGCGACATCGAAGGAAGCAATAAGTTCAGTGTTGATAGCGGACAGAGGACAAGTACGCACTATAAAAATTAAATATAGCTAATTTTCAATCAATAGGCATTTAAAATTATATAAATATGCTGTGCGAACAGGTGCAAATGCCTGTGTATTTTGTTAGCAAAGCTTTAACAGGGAGCGAATTAAATTATCCTGCAATCAAAAAACTGGTTTATGCACTCGTACATACGGCTAGGCGCTTGCGGAGATATTTCCAAGCGCACCCAATAAGGGTCCTAACAGATCATCCGATAAAGCAGGTATGACAAACAACTATTTGTTGTCAATAAACACAAAATTGCTTGATAAGTTCTAGCAAATTCACATTCGTTGATACTTGTTGAGCAGGTGCTATATAAACCAGAAAATTCTGGTCGCATGGCCAAATGGGCTATTGAATTGGGAGAGCATGAAATAAGTTTCTCACCACGAAGTGCGGCAAAAGGACAAGTCCTAGCAGATTATCTGGCTGAAACAGCCGGAGATATCGAAGTCTCGCATGAATCGAAAGAAATACCACCTCCGCCTGAACAGCTGTGGGAAATGCACACAGATGGGGCTTGTGGTCCAGAAGGCGCAGGGGCAGGAATAGTCCTAAAAAGTCCAGAAGGGGAAGAGTATACCTTCGCACTGCGATTCAGCTTCCCTGTCACAAATAATGAAGCTGAATATGAAGCATTGTTATCTGGGATGCGGGTAGCAAAATATTTGGAGGTTAAAGAACTATCAGTATATGTTGATTCGCAGTTGGTTGCAAACCAATTTAACGGAATATTCGAAGCACACGATGAGTCGATGCAAAAATACTTAAAGCTTGTGCAAGAGCTAGCAGTCGACTTCTATTTATTCCAGATAACTCAGGTTTCGAGGACGCTGAATAAAAAGGCGGATGCGCTAAGTAAGTTAGCCGCATTAACATTCAGTCATTTTAAGAAAGAAATTTGGGTTGAGGAAGTTAAAGTAAAATCTATTGAAGAAGACAGTGTTTCGGCTGCGGTTGAAGAAGAAGAACGGAGTTGGATGACACCAATTATAGAATTTCTAACCAAAGGTATGTTGCCGATAGATTCAAGTGAAGCAAGAAAGATTAAGATGAAAGCACCAATGTATCTGTTAGACAAGGAAGTCCTATATAGAAAATCTTTTATGTAGGTTCACCTTGACCCCGTAAAAATATGCTTGATCAGTATTTTTTAAAACTGTGTATTTTTTATTAGTGAACTATTAAATTGGGAAGGAGAAAGTACCAATTTTAGATAAAATAGTGTTGAATGTATATAGCGTAATCATATATAATTGCAAATAATTTCGTACCGTAATATACAAGTCATCTCTATTACTAAAATAATGTTTAATTTATTAGGTGAAATTATTTATTTTCTTATGTGAGCCACTTCTATACTCGTTAACGAAGGTGGATGTTTTTTTTTTTTTTTTTTTTTTTTGAAAAGCAACTATTTTTATTAGATAAAAACAATACAAAGGATGGTAGCAGCCCATTTCCAGGCCCAAGCTACCACAATATACACGAATTTACAGAGTGAGATGCTACACTAGAGTTGTAAGATGCAACACAATAACAGATGCCGAGATTGCATTAGAATAGAACTAAGAAACGAACGAATCCGGTTTTATTAGCCAAGTGTTCCAATCGATGTTCAAATTCTTTGCCTTACGCGAAATCCACTTGAAAGTATTAGCTTGAATCTCATTGAGCGCCACCGGAGCACTCCAACACTTTCTTTGAAAGACCATATTGTTTCGATTCTTCCAAATATAATATGATGTAAACCACACAACCGCTTGCCAAATATCATGGTTATTTCGTAGTAACTTTTGAATAGTAAAACTCGAAAATTACCATGATTCCACCATTTATACACACGAATCCATACCTCTTGTGCATGCTTGCAAAAAATTAGAGCATGTTCCACCGACTCTAAGTCGTCATCACAAAGAGGGCATCAAACGCTATGCAAGTCAATTCCTCTTTTATTCAACTCGAGTCTTACTGGAAGCCTCTTTTTAAAGCTCGCCACACAAAAATCTCAATCTTTTTTGGTACTAAATGATTACGAACAGTTACGCCATCAGCATTCGATAATGGGGTTAACAACTTATCGTCTATAATTGATGATAGTTTTTTAACTGTAAATCGCCCATTGGAAGCCAAATTCCACGAACATGAATCATCCTTGTCACCTATTAAATTAACCTAACTGATCAAGTTGTAAAGTTGTTGCAGTTCACCAAGAGTGCGGCCATACGGGGGCCTGATCCACTCCCAGTTTACTGCTACAACAGTAGCTTGAGCAGCCCCTAGGCCTTCACCTGTAGCAGATATTAAAAGCCGATCTCCAACCATTGCATTTGTATTTGACTCTAACATGAATAACCTCGAGAAAAGCATACGAAGTGAATTGTTGCCAATCCAAAGGTCGTTCCAAATGGATGTCGAAGTTCCATTACCAGCAGTCTTCACAAACGAATTCTTGAAGAAAACTTGCAAGTCTTCAATTTGATAACCTGCACGAATAATGTTATTCCATACACCTAATGTCGTTGTATGGGGAAGTCCACACTCCGACATAAGGTTATCAAGGGGACCATAGATACTACGGATTACTTTCATCCACAATGACAATGAGTTGGTTTCGGTTTTGAACCTCCACCAACATTTATCCAATAAAGCAAGGTTTTTACATTTTAAGCTCCCAATATTAAGACCCCCCGCCCCTTATAACAAATTTCAGTTAAGAATCTTATAATGTATATAGGTGATAGTGAATTAAACATGCACATTTCTTTGTACCTACATTATAACTTAAAAGATACAGTCACAAGATGTCTCAACAGTCGGACTTTTAATATCAAAAGTTTTATGTTCAAACTTTATTAAACACACATTCTGAGTTGATTATAAAAAGGTTAAAGATGATTACAAGATAATCTGATTAGTCGTGTGTTAGGAATTGGCAGTGAAGGACCCAACTAACGATACCCTCGCTAGCAAAATGATAATTTAATAAACAACACAAGAATATAATGTGGTTATATCCCAACTCTAAACACAGAGAAATGTTTATTGTACAGGCGAAAATCATAGAATTTCACTAATATGTTTCATGCACACCATAAACAGGAGGCTAGGGTTACAAGTTATAGGAGTAACGCAATATGGAAACAAAATCATAAAACTTGTTGGCCAAGACAATTTTCAAGTTTCAACCTACAATCTCACATCTCGTGAGCCATTTCAAACTTGAGATTCACATTCTAGACTCGAGATTTCTGGTAGCACTTGATTCTCGTTTCTTTTTTCCTTCGATTTTTGTTCAACGTCTACATACCCCAACATCACGTACATCTGAATAAAAATAATCGTTTTCCACAAATAAGTTAAAGAAAAAAACCTTTTCTTTTCCTCAGTTATTTAGTTTAATACTCTAATTGGTATATATAAATATAAATATAAATGAAATATATAAATAGTAAAAGTAAGATGTTTATAGATAGTGATTAATGGTATAAATGAGCAAGTGGCGGATCTAAAAATGGTAGTCACTGATTAACAACCTAAAATTTATTATACTAGATGACTTATTTCAATGGTTCTACTCAAAAAAAATTATACTATCCACTGGTGTTACTAGTTCGCGAGACTATACATTTTATGTGGTTCTCGCTAAGGAGATTTTCTCTACAAATTTAAAAAGAATATCTATATTGTATAATTATGTAAGGAATAACCATTATTTATATATTATACACACGAGTCTGGCGCGATTCAAACTCTCTTTTGCTCAGTTAGTATAATACTCTAATTGGTATATAAAAATATAAATATATACAGTATTAAATAATTATAAAAGTAAGATGCTTATGGAAAGAGATTAATGAGCCGAACAACTGGCGAACTACTCGAGTTTGACTTGTTAAAAGTGTCGAACTTAATCAATCTCGAGCTTAAAAATCTCATGAATATTATTTAGTAAACGAGCTCGGTTTTTTACGAGAACGAACATGCTCGCGAGATTATATATTAGTTATTAGTACATAATTGTTTTTATAAAAATATATTGTATATTAATGTAAGGATAATCATTATATATATACACAAGTCGAACTCGAGCCAAGATCGAAATTATATAATGTCAAATGAACTGAGATCGAAACAAAGCAAGTTCGAGCTATTTTAATTTTGAACAATCCTTACATACTCGACTCTAGTCAAGCTTGAGCTCAGCTCTTTTACACCCTTAATAGATATATGATTTTCACCTTACACTTTCGGCGACTCTATGGTGGTTTTGGCGTCTAAGGAACAATATTTTTGTTTTTGTTTTTAATCTTATCAGAAAAGAGGATCTTTTCGACCTTTTTTTTTTTTTTTTTTTTTTTTTAACAGTTGGAAAGTATTTATTAAAAACTAGCAAGTAGGTAGAAAATTACAAGGACATTAAAGGATTGTGTAACCATATGTTCCAATTAGAATTTGCTTTCTTATAACGAGATGAAAGCCAATCGAAAGAAGTTAAAACAATAGAATCAATAAGGTGACATTTCTTGAACTTTGTGGGATCAAAGATTTTTCCGTTTCTGAATCGCCATAAATTTCAAAGAGTCGAATAGCAAACCACTTATAACAGGATAACCTTGACCGGAATCTGATGAGATGTCATGATCCATTGCCACAGCTCCACAAAGGTCTGCCATTTAGAGAGATTAAGATCTAGCCAAGTAGCAATGAAACTCCATACTTGTGCAGCTACTTCGCAATCAAAAAATATATGTGGAAGATCTTCATTATATAAGAAACAAGAAAAGCAAAGTAAATTTTGAATCTCGACACCCCTATCCAACAAGTTACACTTGTCTGGTAACTTGTTAAGACGAAGACGCCATAGAAAAAGTTGACTTTAGGAGGGACTGTTTTGCACCAATGTGTAGGCCAAGGGCCCTTCTGATCTTGATCGAGCACTCTTCGAAATTTAGAAGTCGAATTTGAACAATCAGAGGTAGTATTGCAGATCCATTTGTCCCTATCATCTGAAAACTGAACAAGGTCAAAAACAGCCAACATATTTCAGCTTGTTATATACTTGACCTTGTTATATTTTTCTTCTTCTTTTAATTAGTTAAAAAGTATGAGTAACTTTGCACCAACTTGGAACATTTGACTATGTAATCGTTTGTAATTTTTTCTAGCTCCTTCCTAGTTTAGTTAATAAATTGTTTTTTTGGGTAAAAGCCCGTGGTGTTGAAAAATTTTAAAAGTTCTTTTGAGTTTAAGCGCGGTAGTGTTGATAAATTTTAAAAGTGATTTTAAGTGGTGTTAGTAACTTAATGTCTACAATTTTTTTCTCACCATTAATATCTTTTTAATTTATATAAATTATATACAACATGATATTTATAGAAAATATGAATACATTGAAAATTATTTATGGTAGCAAAGTGTAAATTATTTTAATTAAGAATTATTATATACAATTATTTTTTGAATAAAAGTGTAACCCGCGAGTTTAATTTTATAAAAATTGTTAGTCATTTAAGTAAAATAATGATACTCGGGGGAGTCGTCATGTATAATTAATATTATGATAGTTACATTTGCGTGTTCATAAATATATTAAGGACTTAAACTGTAAATTCAAATCACTTCCATATTTATTGCTAAACGAAATGTACCGTTGGTAGTGCATTGAAACTCCGTGTCGAATACAATTTATTGCGTTTAGTTCGTAAAATTATTTCGAGTTGAACGCTGATGGCGGTGGAACCTAACTCGCGGCGAACAGAAAGATAAATCTGTTAAAAAAAATTGTGGGTTTTGTTTGGTGATTTTATATTAAATAGTGAATTTAACTTTTATATCTCTGAAGTTATCTTTTATGTCGTTGTGTTTAGCGTTTTTAAAGAGTGTCCGTTTTGAACGTAAATTTTTTCGTTTTGTTTATAAAATTATTTCGAGTATGACGCTGCTGTCGAAAAAATTTAACTCGCGACGAGCGGGAAGATACGGGCTGTCGTTGTGTTTAGCGGTTTTTAAAAAGTGTCCGTTTCAGATGTAGTTATTTTCGTTTTGGTCATAAAAATATTTTGAGTTTAATGGTGTGGTCGGTGAAATCTAATTCTAACCGAGGAGGAAGATACGGGCTGTCGAAGTGGTTGAGTAGAGTTTTTATTTTAATTGAGACAATTGACGGTTTACCCCCTAGAGGTTAGAAGAGTTTTTTGTAAGGTGTTTATAGTTTGGGTTTTGGGGTGGGGGGGGGGGGGGGGGGGTTGCAGTTTTTGGATGAAACTTTAGGTCAATGTCGTTTTGACCAATTTTTTAGGTGGGGTGGGGGTGAAACGACAACATTTTCCATGACTTTTAGTATATATAGGGTTAATTATTGGTGGTGGTAGTGGTGGTGGATGGTGGTGATAGTGGGTGGTGGTTAACATTCATCAACAATGTAATTTTTTAAGCAATAAATAGTGATTATTTATCCCAAATATTAAATTTACGATTACGAATTTATAGGAAATGAAGAATAATTATTAAGATTACAAATAGAGGACGAAGATGAATACTAAAATTTGTTCTAAATACATAACAAAACGTTTAACGTAAATGGTGAACTAAAAAGTCGTAAAACGTTTAAATAACACGATGTAAAACGTTTAAAGGTGAACACTAACTATTACTATTACTATTAAGAAAATATATAGCAAAAATGTTCCAAAAAAGCTAATATTTCTCATGAATGTTCACTAATTTTCGTCTTTCGATAAAAGAGAATAATAGCAAATGAATAAAATAAAGTGGCAAGTATTTTGGTATTTCAGCCTTAATAAGTATACTAAATATCGTTCAGAAACAACTAGTTGTGGAGCCTTCGCTTCGCGTCGGGGGCTCCGTTTTGAATGCGAGTTAAAAAAAAAAGTCTTGATCTATTTTGTAAAAAAGAATTTTTTTCGACATCTAACATTGAAGGGTTGTTCCTTTTGTGAAAGTTGCTTCTTTTAGCGTTCGTTTTTTTTTTTAAAGTTAGTTGATCTATTTTGTAAAAAAAAATGTTTTTCGACATCTTTTGGTAGCATTAAAGGGTTGTTCCTTTTATGAAAGTTGCCTCCTTTATCGTTGAGGAAGAAAAGGAAAAAAAAAAAGTTAGTTGATTTTTTTGGTAAAAAATAATTTTTTTCGACATCTTTTGGTAACATTGAAGGGTTGGTTCTTTTATGAGAGTTGCTTTTTTATCGTTGAAGATAAAAAAATAATAATAATAATAATAATAATAATAATAAAAAGTGAAATGACAAAAATACCTCTGATTACTATTGATGAATAGTGCTACATAATATATACCTATATCTAAAAGGTAAAGTGGAAATGAATAGTACTATTCATTTTTTCACTTTTCGCAAACTTAACCCCCTAACTTTCGTTAAAATACAAATCGTGTAACGACCCGACTATTTCGACTTGCTTTTGTGCCTTGTATTTTAACGAAATTGCGTTTTTGTGCGTACTGCGTTACTTTATTACTCCGGAACCCTGGCACACGTGTTTTATATTCATATATACTTAAAAACGTGCCCTGGGGTATGTAGAATGCTTAACTTGTCCATTGGATGCTTTATAACCGTTTGTGTTACTTGCCGTTACGAATAAACCGCGGACTGCGCGCACGTTTGACTTTTGTCGGAACCGGAACTTTTGGACTGCGAAATATTAATTATTATTTTCTAATAATAATTACCTGGGCTTTTGATGCTTAATTTTATTTATTTAATTGCTAAAGCCCAATAGTTAGTCTTGTTGAACTTTCTACCTTGTTGGGCTCTAGCCCACCCTACTCTAGCTAGTGACCCAATTAATTAACCCAAGTATTATTACTAGTGGTCCATAATAATAAATAAATAAATTAATGAGTTATACTAGCATAATGGATAAGGTTTATCTAAATGTTACATAAGATTCTAGCAAAAGGACACACTTTAGACACCATTAGCCAAAAAGCAAGTTTTTGTCTCCCCCTCCCCCCTCTAATGCCGTCCACCACCACCACCATGGTCATGGCCATGTCATCAATCCATGTGATCTTCATTTGCCTATAAATACTAGCCTTTAGTCCCTCATTCCAACACTTGATCATTTTGGCTTTTCACACACTTATTCTTTCTTTCTTTCCTAGCTTGTAAGTTTTTCTTTTCCTTCCTCTTTCCTTCTTAAATTCGTGTACATCATCATCATTATGTGGAAGATCAAGTTCCTTCTAGCTTTGATCTTACTTATATCTTGTTGATTCAAGCATGAATCTTTCAAGAACATGGAAGATTCAAGCTTTTTAGCTTGAATCTTCATATCTTTTGTAGATCTACTTCTTTTATACTTTAATCTTTCTACTTTATGATAAAGATTCAAACTTTTGTTTGAAATCTTCATGCATCTTCAAGATCCAAGCTTTATGCTTCAAGATCTTCAAGAACAATCAAGATGCAAGCTTTCTAGCTTGAATCTTCATATCTTTTTGTTAGATCTAAGTTCTTTTTGCTTTAATCATGTTGTTTTGTGAAAAAAGATTCAAACTTGTGTTTGTTATCTTCATATATCTTAAAGATCCAAGCTTTATGCTTCAAGATCTTCAAGAACACTTAAAGGTTCAAGCTTTCTACTTTTGCAACCTTGTAACTTGTGTGAAATGGATCCAAGCTCTCTAGCTTAGGGTTTCATCACCTCATTTGACTTAGATTGTGCTATTACTTGTTGAATTAATGTAAAGTTTGTAACTTTAGTTGTTATTGTGAATTGAAATTGTGTTAAGACTAAGGATATGATGTAACCTTGGTTCATCATCCATCTAAGACTCATGAATGAGTTGTGTTCTTACTTGGTCTTAACATATTGTGTATTGATGGTGAATCTTGGTCAAAAGTGATGCTAAACCATCAACGAGTTGTACACTTGAAGCTACAAGCATCAAGGATGAGAACCGTGATGAGCATCAAGCACCAAGAACCTCACGGGAGCACTTGTCCACTGATTTTCGCATCTGATCATACCACCTGGGCTACTGAAAAGTTGATTTTCAGTTAGTTCGGTTCGAGTAGATGATTTTCCGTTTAGGCCTCGTCTTAATCCGAGTTACGGTTTAGGATTTATGGCCCTCCGATAGTCACTACACCCTATTAACGTTGTGCTAAAATTTCTGACCTACTCGCACTTAAACCGTCGCCACAGTCAAATGAAGACGAGTTAGGTTCTGAAAATTGGTCAGCTGTTAGGGGACTCATATACGGAGCCATAGCCACTGACCGTGCATCTTTTCGATTTACGTAGAGGTCTTAGCAACTGACCGAAATCAGCCTATTGTTTCGATCTCTATTCTCGTCAACTTACTTAGCTTTTATGATGATGAATGATGATGATGAGACACTTAAACTTATTTTATGCACTATTAGAATTTATAAAGACAACCTACTGACCTAGTAACATTTGATTTAGGTTGACGACCTTTCGGACCGACTTACTACTTGCGTACTTTCATTACCGACTTTACCGCTTTTATCACTGTGAGTTATAGCATCCCTTTTTACTTTAACTATTTTGGGACTGAGAATACATGCGCTTTTACGTTTTACATACTAGGCACGAGTACTTAAACTTTATATGTGTGTGGGTTATATAACGGCATAAACATTCCCTTTAGCACGGTAACGTTTAGTCATTGGTTTTTGAACCGGTGAACGCGAATCTTAGATATGGATCCATAGGGTTTGACATTCCCACTCGGGCTAGTCGCGCTAGCATTTAACGGGTGTTTAATACTTCGTGAACATACGCACTCGCCAAGTGTACTTTCAGGGGGTTATAAACGTTAAGTCTAGTTACCGGGTGCCCACGGTTATGCATATACTTTTCATACTGTTTTGATACGCTGTTGCAGCACTGAAATCTCGTGGCCTATCTTACGTTACTATTACAACTTAAACTATAGCTCACCAACATTCGTGTTGACTTTTTAAGCGTGTATTTCTCAGGTGCCTAGAGGTTTATTGCTTCCGCTGTTAGACTTGCTGTCATGCTGTTATTGAATTGCTGTTATGGACCTACTGTACTAGTTATCCGCTGCATTGCTAGAGATGTCTCAAATTATGAAACTTATGTTTTGCATTCGTAAACTTATGTTATTTTGGAACAATGGTTTGTAATAAGTCTTACGACATGTTATCCTTGTAAAACGTTATCTTTTTAATGAATGCAAATCGGTTTTCAAACAGCATATAGTGTTTGACCTTGTGATGATCCTGTTGTTGATGATCCGTACACGATGGTTTTGTACGGGGCGTCACAGTTGGTATCAGAGTATTGGTTGTAGGGAATTAGGTTGCATTAGTGAGTCTAGACCGGACCTAAGTAGGATTCACTAATAGGACTAATCTACAACTAGCTTGTTTACTTGTTTCTGCGAGACTTACTGCATGCTACTGATTACTTTTACTGCTATGATCTTACTGCATGCTATTGCTTATCTTTACTGCCATGCGAACTTGCTGTATGCCTATTTCTACCTTTGCATGATTACTATCTGCTTTCACATGTTATCTCTGATTAGTGTTGATTGCCATGCTAGGTTGCTATAGTGCCTAATACTTGCTTGCTTATGACTTACTGATATGGAAAATTTATTTTCCTTGTTCAGATGTCGGATATTCCACCTGTCATCATTTTAGACAGCGATTCAGACTCGTCAGCCACCTCACCTACTGCCGCTACTGACACACAGATCCCGTTAACCAGTGACCCCGGCGCTTCATCCTCCAGAATCAGCAGCCATACACCTGTACCAGTGGTTACCGCAGTCGGAGCCAAGGACCCTCAGGAGATTCCAGCTCCAGTTGCCCCGGTACCTCAGGAGCCACAGCCCCACCCCGGTGGTGTTGTGATTCCCGGGGAATACGGGGACGTCCCGTTCCGTAATGAGCATAACTATTGGTGCCGACGCCTTCCTGATGGACGTGTTATACCGATCCCACCTTTCAGATACCGGATCATGACTACCAGTCGCCGATCGCCGCCACCCCCAGCTGATTCATCATCCGACGACTCATCCACAGATGACACTAGTGACGACGACTCCGACGAGGAGAACCTTGATGATACACCTGTGCAGCCACCCTCCATCCCACCGAAGAAGCGGTACCGTTTCGATGGCACCGTTATTCCAGGGATCAACGGAGGTCGAGCGTTCACTAACGCACATGGTCAGCGTCGTAGGGTTACCGCCCGTAAGCGGGTCGTGCCTTACCCGGCTGATCCGTTCGTGCGTAAGCCTTACCGCCATGCAGCATCTACCTCTGGAGCCTGACCATCTGCACCAGCAGCACCTCCTGCACCAGCAGCACCTCCTGCTCTGCCAGCCCCTCCCTCTGTCGAGGAACTGACGTGGGAGGTGGAGATCCTCCATGCTTGGGTGACTGAGCTCGAGGAGCAGATGTCCCATGTGCTGGACATCCTTTACCCACCGTCACCATAGAGCTTTGTAGTAGGTTTCATTTTGTAATCTCGTTGTAGTTCCATGTTTTCCTTATGTAATGTACGAACTTATGTATGCAACTCTTTATTAATGGAACTTTGTATTGTTAAATTCTTACACAGTGTTCTATTTACATTACTGTATGTTGGTTTTGCGGTATTTGTGCCTAGTTGCGTTACTTAATTGGCATGCGTTATGTTGTTTCCCTGTTTACTATATATTATATTATTATATATTAAATGCTGGATTTTGACTTAAGTCAAAATTTCTGTTTCGAAGGGCAATGGCAAACACACGAACAACGCCCACGGCAGCTCAAATCGAAGAGAAGATTAATGAACGAGTTGCCGCAGCCTTGGCGGAAATGAACCCTCAACCTGAACCACCACCGGTTATCCAACCCGTTCGAAAGGGGTGCACCTACAAGGAATTCCAGAGCTGTAAACCACATAACTTCAGCGGAACTGAGGGGCCTGTTGGTCTCACAAGATGGTTTGAAAAGATTGAATCAGTATTCCTAGTCAGCAATTATTCCGAGTGTAACAAAACCAAATTTGCTTCCTGCACGCTATCTGATGGCGCCCTCACGTGGTGGAACACCATGGCTGGGGCACAAGGTATTGATGAGGCGTATGCTACGCCATGGGAGGAGTTCAAAGCGGCTATGATTGATGAGTATTGTCTGAGAACCGAGATACAAAAGATGGAAATAGAGTTTATGCAATTGAAAGCTGTTGGCAACGATCTCGATGATTGAAGGTTTCTTGAGTTAGCTCTTATGTGTCCTTCCATGGTCACCCCGGAATTCAAGCGTATGGAAAGATACTTTTGGGGACTCCCTAAGTCCATCAAGGGTAATGTCACCTCGTCCAAGCCACCGAATGTTCCCGAAGCAATGCGCATGGCGCATACACTCATGAATCAGATTCTCATCGATGAACCGGAGAAGTCCAAGTCTGAAGCGGGTAGTAGTGACAAGCGCAAGTGGGATAATAACAAGGGAAGAATCTACGATCAAACCCTGCCAAAAGGCACAACAACGGTAGAAACCCCAACCCCAGCACAAGTTCAAACCCGAACTACAAGGGCACTTTACCGCAGTGCAAAAGATGTTACAAACTCCACACTGGGTACTGAAATGCGGTCTGTGAAAAGTGCAATAGGATCGGATATGTTGGTAAGAACTGCAAGATTTCCGTCCCAGCTACAAGGACAAACTCAAATGGGCCAAGGAAATGCTATGAGTGTGGACAGCAGGGCCACTTTAGGAATGATTGCCCCAATAAGAAGAAGGACGGCGGACCACCGCGTGGTAGAGCTTTTAATGTTAATGCAAGGGATGCACGTGAGAACCCCGACTTGGTTACAGGTATATTCACTATCAACAATCTTTTAGCTTCTGTCCTATTTGATACCGGTGCCAATAGAAGTTATGTATGTAGACACTTTTGTGATAAGATAAATTGGTCATTAGTTCCTTTAAAAAAAAGTATGCTTGTCGAGGTAGCCAACGGTAAAATTGAAAAGGTTGACCAAATTGGCCGAGGAGCTATTATTAACATAGCTGGTGTAGATTTCGAAATTGACTTGATACCCATCAAATTGGGAAGCTTTGACGTGATTGTCGGCATGGACTGGTTGACTAAAGTAAGGGCCGATGTTATCTGTGGAGATAAAGCTCTTCGTATACCACAAGGAGATGGTGAGCCACTGGTTATATACGGAGAGAGATGTAGTTCGAAACTGAACCTCATTAGTTGTATGAAAGCGCAGAAGATCATGAAGAAAGGACGACTTGCCATTTTAGCATACGTGAAGGCTTTAGAATCAGAGGAGAAGAGTGTGAATGACGTGCGAATCGTGAATGTATTCCCCGACGTCTTTCTGGAAGAGTTGCCTGGATTACCGCCACCCAGAGCAGTGGAGTTCCAAATCGATCTAGTGCCGGGAGCTGCACCCGTAGCTCGTACACCGTATCATCTGGCGCCTTCAGAACTGCAAGAGTTGCAGAGTCAACTGCAGGAATTGCTCGACCGAGGGTTTATCCAACCGAGCTCGTCGCCTTGGGGCACACTTGTTTTATTCGTGAAGAAGAAGGATGGATCCTTCCGCATGTGTATCGATTATCGTGAGCTGAACAAGATGACAATCAAGAATCCATATCCTCTTTCCCGAATTGACGATCTTTTTGATTAGCTGCAAGGATCAAGCATTTATTCTAAGATCGATTTGCGATCAGGTTATCACCAATTGAGGGTGAAGGAGAGTGATGTGATGAAGACTGCGTTTAGAACCCGCTATGGTCATTATGAGTTTCTCGTGATGGCATTCGGTTTAACCAACGCACCCGCTGTATTCATGGACCTCATGAATCGTGTCTGCAAGCCATACCTGGATAAATTCGTTATCGTCTTCATAGATGATATCCTCATCTACTCCAAGAGCAAAGAAGAACATGAGCAACATCTTCGGTTAGTGCTTGAACTCTTGAGACGAGAGCAGCTTTATGCCAAATTCTCCAAGTGTGAATTTTGGCTGAAGGAAGTCCAATTTCTGGGTCATATTGTGAGTGATCAAGGTATCAAAGTTGACCCCGCCAAGATCAAGGCTATCAGCATGTGGGAAACTCCCACTACTCCGACTCACTTCCGCCAATTTCTAGGTCTTGCTGGTTATTACCGAAGGTTCATTGAAGGTTTCTCTTTGATTTCGCGTCCTTTGACTGCGTTAACTCATAAAGGGAAGAAGTTCATTTGGGAAACAGAACAAGAAGCAGCATTTCAAAACCTGAAGCAGAAGTTAACCACCGCACCTATCTTATCTCTTCCTGAAGGCAGTGACGACTTTGTTGTGTACTGCGATGCTTCGAAGAATGGTTTTGGTTGTGTATTGATGCAAAGAACGAAGGTCATTGCCTATGCATCTCGTCAACTGAAGGTCCACGAGCGAAACTACACTACTCACGATCTCGAACTTGGAGCCGTTGTCTTCGCTTTGAAGTTGTGGAGACACTATCTTTATGGGACAAAGAGTACCATATTCACCGATCACAAAAGCCTCCAACACATCTTCGATCAGAAGCAACTGAACATGAGATAGCGTCGATGGATTGAAACTCTAAACGACTACGATTGTGAACTTCGCTACCATCCGGGCAAGGCCAATGTTGTAGCCGATGCCTTAAGTCGAAAGGAGAGGACGGTACCTCTTCGCGTTCGGGCTCTGAACATCACCATCCATTCGAACCTTCACAGTCAGATTCGAGTAGCTCAAGAAGAGGCTCTCAAGGAGGAGAACATACCTCGTGAATACCTGAACATTCTCGTCTCTAAATTCGAGATTAAGGAGTCTGAACTCCGATGTTATACTGAAAGAATTTGGGTACCTCGTTATGGAGATCTACGGAACCTTATACTTGATGAAGCCCACAAGTCTAGATATTCGATTCATCCAGGAGCTGGTAAAATGTACCACGATTTTAAGGAAGAGTATTGGTGGCCAAATCTTAAGAAGGATGTTGCAACTTATGTTGGAAGGTGTTTAACTTGTTCGAAGGTTAAGGCTGAACATCAGAGGCCATCTGGATTACTTCAGCAACCAGAAATCTCACAATGGAAATGGGAAGCAATTACAATGGATTTCATCACGAAGCTACCAAAGATGGTGGGCGGATACGATACAATCTGGGTTATCGTTGACCGTCTTACCAAAGCTGCTCATTTTCTAGCGATGAAAGAAACAGACACAATGGAGAAACTTACTCAACTGTACATCAAAGAAGTTGTATCTCGTCATGGTGTGCCTCTATCAATTATCTCAGATCGCGATCCCCGTTTTGCTTCCAGATTCTGGCGTTCATTGCAAGAAGCCTTGGGAACTCGTCTCGACATGAGCACCTCGTATCACCCCCAGACCGACGGCCAGAGTGAACGAACGATTTAGACATTGGAGGACATGTTGCGTGCCTATGTTATTGACTTTGGAAAGTCTTGGGAAAGGCATCTGCCGCTAGCTGAATTCTCTTACAACAACAGTTATCATTCAAGTATTAAAGCCGCGCCTTTTGAAGCGTTGTATGGCCGCAAGTGCCGTTCTCCTATTTGTTGGGCCGAGTTAGGCGAAGTGCAAATCACCGGACCCGAGATAGTCCATGAAACGACGGAGAAGATTTCTCAGATTCAGGCAAGACTTAAGATGGCCCGCGATCGCCAAAAGAGTTATGCTGATCTTAAACGTAAAGACTTTGAATTCAACGTAGGTGACCGTGTGATGTTGAAAGTCGCACCTTGAAAAGGTGTTATCCGATTTGGAAAGCGTGGAAAGTTAAACCCACGATATATTGGTCCTTTTAAAATTTTGGAACGTGTTGGACCCGTGGCTTAACGTTTGGATCTTCCGACTCAGTTGAGTGCCGTTCAACCTACCTTTCATGTATCAAATTTGAAGAAATGTCTTGCTCCACCGGAACTTATCATACCATTGGAAGAACTTACCATTGATGACAACTCCACTTCGTGGAAGAACCTGTCAAAATTATGGATCGTGAGGTCAAAACCTTGAAACGCAATAAGATTCCAATTGTCCGAGTTCGATGGAATGCCAAGCGTGGACCTGAGTTTACCTGGGAGCGAGAGGATCAAATGAAGCAGAAGTATCCTCATCTTTTTCCGACTCCATCACCATCAGCTTAAATTTCGGGACGAAATTTCCAATAACAGGTGGGTAATGTAACGACCCGACTTTTTCGACTTGCTTTTGTGCCTTGTATTTTAACGAATCTGCGTTTTTGTGCGTACTGCGTTACTTTATTACTCCGAAACCCTGGCACACGTGTTTTATATTCATATATACTTAAAAACGTGCCCTGGGGTATGTAGAATGCTTAACTTGTCCATTGGATGCTTTATAACCGTTTGTGTTACTTGCCGTTACGAATAAACCGTGAACTGCGCGCACGTTTGACTTTTGTCGGAACCGGAACTTTTGGACTGCGAAATATTAATTATTATTTTCTAATAATAATTACCTGGGCATTTGGATGCTTAATTTTATTTATTTAATTGCTAAAGCCCAATAGTTAGTCTTGTTGGACTTTCTACCTTGTTGGGCTCAAGCCCACCCTACTCTAGCTAGTGACCCAATTAATTAGCCCAAGTATTATTACTAGTGGCCCATAATAATAAATAAATAATAAATAAATTAATTAATGAGTCATACTAGCATAATGGATAAGGTTTATCTAAATGTTACATAAGATTCTAGCAAAAGGACACACTTTAGACACCATTAGCCAAAAAGCAAGTTTTTGTCTCCCCCTCCCCCCTCTAATGCCGTCCACCACCACCACCATGGTCATGGCCATGTCATCAATCCATGTGATCTTCATTTGCCTATAAATACTAGCCTTTAGTCCCTCATTCCAACACTTGATCATTTTGGCTTTTCACACACTTATTCTTTCTTTCTTTCCTAGCTTGTAAGTTTTTCTTTTCCTTCCTCTTTCCTTCTTAAATTCGTGTACATCATCATCATTATGTGGAAGATCAAGTTCCTTCTAGCTTTGATCTTACTTATATCTTGTTGATTCAAGCATGAATCTTTTAAGAACATGGAAGATTCAAGCTTTTTAGCTTGAATCTTCATATCTTTTGTAGATCTACTTCTTTTATACTTTAATCTTTCTACTTTATGATAAAGATTCAAACTTTTGTTTGAAATCTTCATGCATCTTCAAGATCCAAGCTTTATGCTTCAAGATCTTCAAGAACAATCAAGATGCAAGCTTTCTAGCTTGAATCTTCATATCTTTTTGTTAGATCTAAGTTCTTTTTGCTTTAATCATGTTGTTTTGTGAAAAAGATTCAAACTTGTGTTTGTTATCTTCATATGTCTTAAAGATCCAAGCTTTATGCTTCAAGATCTTCAAGAACACTTAAAGGTTCAAGCTTTCTAGCTTTGCAACCTTGTAACTTGTGTGAAATGGATCCAAGCTCTCTAGCTTAGGGTTCCATCACCTCATTTGACTTAGATTGTGCTATTACTTGTTGAATTAATGTAAAGTTTGTAACTTTAGTTGTTATTGTGAATTGAAATTGTGTTAAGACTAAGGATATGATGTAACCTTGGTTCATCATCCATCTAAGACTCATGAATGAGTTGTGTTCTTACTTGGTCTTAACATATTGTGTATTGATGGTGAATCTTGGTCAAAAGTGATGCTAAACCATCAACGAGTTGTACACTTGAAGCTACAAGCATCAAGGATGAGAACCGTGATGAGCATCAAGCACGAAGAACCCCACCGGAGCACTTGTCCACTGATTTTCGTATCTGATCAGATCACCTGGGCTAATGTAAAGTTGATTTTTAGTTAGTTTGGTTCGATTAGATGATTTTCCATTTAGGCCTCGTCTTAATCCGAGTTACGGTTTAGGATTTATGGTCCTCCGATAGTCACTACACCCTATTAACGTTGTGCTGAAATTTCTGACCTACTCGCACTTAAACCGTCGCCACGGTCAAACGAAGATGAGTTAGGTTCTGAAAATTGGTCAGCTGTTAGGGGACTCATATACGGAGCCATAGCCACTGACCGTGCATCTTTTCGATTTACGTATAGGTCGTAGCAGCTGACCGAAATCAGCCTATTGTTTCGATCTCTATTCTCGTCAACTTACTTAGCTTTTATGATGATGAATGATGATGATGATGACACTTAAACTTATTTTATGCACTATTAGAATTTATAAAGACAACCTACTGACCTAGTAACATTTGATTTAGGTTGACGACCTTTCGAACCGACTTACTACTTGCGTACTTTCATTACCGACTTTACCGCTTTTATCACTGTGAGTTATAGCATCCCTTTTTACTTTAACTATTTTGGGACTAAGAATACTTGCGCTTTTACGTTTTACATACTAGGCACGAGTACTTAAACTTTATATGAGTGTGGGTTATATAACGGCATAAACATTCCCTTTAGCACGGTAACGTTTAGTCATTGGTTTTTGAACCGGTGAACGCGAATCTTAGATATGGATCCATAGGGTTTGACATCCCCACTCGGGCTAGTCGTGCTAGCATTTAAAGGGTGTTTAATACTTCGTGAACATACGCACTCGCCAAGTGTACTTTCAGGGTGTTATAAACGTTAAGTCTAGTTACCGGGTGCCCACGGTTATGCATATACTTTTCATACTGTTTTGATACGCTGTTGCAGCACTGAAATCTCGTGGCCTATCTTACGTTACTATTACAACTTAAACTATAGCTCACCAACATTCGTGTTGACTTTTTAAGCGTGTATTTCTCAGGTGCCTAGAGGTTTATTGCTTCCGCTGTTAGACTTGCTGTCATGCTGTTATTGAATTGCTGTTATGGACCTACTGTACTAGTTATCCGCTGCATTGCTAGAGATGTCTCAAATTATGAAACTTATGTTTTGCATTCGTAAACTTATGTTATTTTGGAACAATGGTTTGTAATAAGTCTTACGACATGTTATCCTTGTAAAACGTTATCTTTTTAATGAATGCAAATCGGTTTTCAAGCAGCATATAGTGTTTGACCTTGTGATGATCCTGTTGTTGATGATCCGTACACGATGGTTTTGTACGGGGCGTCACAAATCGAACCCCCCACTTTATACGTATATTTTTTCCCAAATTTCACAATCTTAACCCCCTAACTTTTATTAAAATACAAATCGAACCCCCACTTTACTAACTTTTTTTTTTTATTACTAATATTCAATGTTCACAAACTTAACCCCTAACTTTTATTAAAATACAAATCGAACCCCCACTTTATACGTAAAGTTTTTTCAAATTTCACAAACTTAACCCACTAACTTTTATTAAAATACATATCGAACCCCCACTTTACTAATTTTTTTTTTAAAATAAAACCCGAACGCTAAAAAAAGCAACTTTCACAAAAGGAATAACCCTTCAATGTTATGTCGAAAAAAAATCCTTTTTTACAAAATAGATCAAGACTTTTTTTTAACTCGCATTCAAAACGGAGCCCCCGGCGCGAAGCGAGGGCTCCACAACTAGTTTTTTCTATTAGATATATAGATAGTAATATTCTTTTGAAACAATAATAGCTTTTGCGAAAAATATTCCGAATTTTTTTTAAGTTCTTAATTTTTTTTTAAAGTTGTCAAAATAACGAAAATACCTCTATGCCTATTTTAGGAGGACAATTTTTTAACATTAAGAGGTGAATGGTGGATCGATTCCTTCTTTCCACTTGTTTACTTCCCTCTTGATTCTCCTGCTATAAAAAATATTAAAGTTTTAATTATGTTTTTTTTTTTATTAAGAACGTGATATTCAATATGACAACTAATTTATTAATTGCTCTTTCTAGTAACTTCGTTTAATTAAACTAGCTCATTAAATGAGGGACGTTAGTTAATTTGCTAATATATATTAAATTCAACAAAAAAAATCCAGGAGGACATTTTTTATGGGACAAAGAAGTAGTATTAAAGTATAAAGCAATTGAATTAGTTATCAAATTACTATTAACCTAACGGTATTTAGGTGACCTTTTCAACTAAGAGGTTGGAGGTCCAGGTTAATATGTTTACATTTGTGTATGAGTATGTGAGTTGTCTTTTAAAAAAAATAGTGAAGTTTAATAAAAGATAAAAATAAATGTACTTTGATGCTTCTTTTATTTTATTTATTTATATTATACTAGATTTTAAGCTCGTGCATTGTACGGCTATTAAAAAACTTTAGTACATAAAATCAAGTTAGTTATGAATCAATAGCATGTACATTAAGGTGTAGATCAAAGGCAATACTAATAGTAAACAACATATATATACACATATAAATAATGTTCATGATATTGGAAAAAGAGAAATCAAAAGTTGAGATAATATCTACTCCCTCCGTCCCTAAATTATTGTCCAGTATTCCATTTTGGGATGTCCCAAATTAATTGTCTACTTCCATAAATAGAAAGGAAAGGAGATATTTCATTGGTGGATCTGGAGAGAGAAGATATTTCATTGGTGGAGAAATAAAGTTAGTGTGATTTTCTAAAACTGTGTGTTTTTTGTCTGGGGACAATTAATCTGGGACGGAGGGAGTATATGATTAGTTTATTAAGTTTGTAAAGCATACAAAGTGTATTCCAAGTTAAAAAGATATGAACTTGAACATATGATACAAGTAACAATTACTAAAATAATACTCCGTGTATGATTTATATTTTCACTGTATAAAACACCATATAAATTTAGCTTGGAGCCTTATAATATATACTCTTTTAACAACTACCGAGGATACACTTATCATTTAAATTTAAAGTGAGTAAATTTCTTCATATATTTTTTTCCTACAACATTAACTAATTCAAGCAGAAGTAACTATATGAAAGTTGATTTTGATCCACTTTCAACCCATTCCATTCTTTTAACCCACATCAACCATGAAAATAACTTGCTTCATGTACATGATATAACATGATGTAAATGTTATTCTTATCCACCACAATCTTACACCTATCCTTGGCAAAGGTAACTACATATTCTCTCTCTGAAACAAACTTGCGAAATCTTCTCACGCATTAAACTTTGATTAGTAATCAGAATTTATGAATGTTCTAAACTTTAGTTTTTACGTTCATTTTCTATGATTTATTAATTGCTTAAATTAAATTAATTGCTTAAATTAAATTAATTGATTCATAAGCTGTTGACACGGATAATCAGCCACTAAATGTCATATGCCATTTTAACACTATTTTTGAAAAAGGAAGAGATTAGATTTCGGTGAAAAAGGGTTTGCTTAAGATCAATTTTGTTTTTTATTTAACTTATTTAATTAATTGCATTTATAACAAACGTTTTTCATATTTATTATATATGTTTTACTTAACTTTAATTATAATATATTAATATTAATATTAATTTAATAAAACTATATGAGGATGTGACATGTGTAAATTCCACTTGTCATAATTTCCTATTAATATGCTTCTAATGACAACTACGTTAAATTAAACTCTTTTTTATATAGATATATAGATATAGATATATAGATAGATAGATTATTAATTATAATATTAATATTAATATTAATTTAATAAAACTATATGAAGATGTGACATGTGTAAATTTCACTTGTCATAATTTCCTATTAATATGTTTCTAATGACAACTATATTAAATTAAACTCTATTTTATACATATATATATATATATATATATATATATATATATATATATATATATATATATATATATATATTATTAACCACCACCCCCCATCCTCTTTTTTTTTGTCGAAAACACGAAAACTTTATAACAAAAGTTTTCTCAGAAAGAGAAAAATAGAAGCAAGTGAAAAATATTATTACTACTATTATTATTATTATTATTATTATTATTATATTTCATTTAGATTTATTAAATATTTGTTTATTTGAAAAAAACGTAGATTTGTTTGAACTTTATAGGATATACTCCATATGACTATATGAGTAACAATGTAACATATAAGACAAAATAATGGGACCATGTTTATTAAGGTTGAAAAAGACAAGAAACAAAATTGTGAATAATTGGAAATGTTCTCGGATGTCCTACAAATGAGCTGTGAAAGAAGTACTGTAATATTAAACTCCAATTTAAAATTTATAAATATAAGTTACTGAAACGTAGAATAGTTATTTTTTTCGTATATTATTATTATTATTATTATTATTATTATTATTATTATTATTATTATTATTATTATTATTATTATTATTATTATTATTATTATTATTATTATTATTATTAGTGGTACGTGTTGGATGGAGTAATAGGTCTCAAGTTCGAGTCTCATCCTTTAATATATTTCAGGGTATTCAACCGATTTAAGGAGTGACTCGAGGATGTATTACCTACCCGTATTCTAGAATTTCGGTACTATAATGCGGTTTGAAATTTCGCTTGAAAGCGTGTGTAAGGATAATCGAGTTGGTGGATTATTTCTCCGTCGATGATTACAAATATTTGTCCTTTAAAAAAAGTTTATTGGTTTAGTTATATTTAGTTTGAAATTATAATAAAAAAAATGATTACTTACTCCGTATTACTTAGAAACTAAACGTTTTTGATAATAAATATTTATTTATCCTATATACTGGTTGCGGTGAGGATTTTGGTCGTTTTGGCCATTTTTAGCTTATCGCACGACCATCAACAAAAAACTTACAAAAGTGCTCCATAAACTATGGTACAATCTACAACTTCTTCAGGGGTATAACACGTAACATCATTATTTTATTAAAAAACTTTAAACAAACTCCACCCAAATTTTTAACGGGCCGTATCTTTTCGCTTGCCGCGAGTTTTCGCTTGCCGCGAGTTAAGTTTTTTCGACACCGCCGTTCAACTCGAACTAATTTTACGAACACAATGCAACTAACTATACGCGAAACGGACACATTTTAAAAAACGTTAAACATTTCGGGTTATCTTTCATACATTTATATACACATAATAAACGACTCAAACTAATTACATCATATCGATGGTTTTGTCCCCCTTTTTAACGCGGTTTTCCTGGCGTTAAAAACGCGTAGACCATTAGGTACATTAGGTACTAACCACGTGCATTCAAACACACCCGTATCAACGCGTTTTTAATTCTGTAAATATATAACACTACGTTAGATATGAATATGCAACCCGAAAAGCTCCGCCGCATCGCGGGCTATCTTACTAGTTAATTCTATATTACATCATATATATATTTGAGTAAAAAATTAGTAAAAGGTAAAATTATAGAGAAAATAAAAAGTATTATGACACACTTTTTTTTTTTTTTTTTTTTGGCAAACAACATGAATTGAATATAAAGATATAACAAAAGAGCAAGCTGGACTTACAATATTGAATGTCTACTCACTTCATTAGAGTTCTACTTCAATACTAACAAAGAAAAATTACACCCTTACAAGAAACGAAAACAATAGCCATGAACATGAGCTTTAACATCAATGAAAACCATACAACTTCATTGCTAACTACAACAGAAGCCAAGGTCGATCAAGCCAAATATAGAATTGGTGATTTTCACATGATTTTGCATTAGTTAACCATTGAAACACCTTGAACTTTAGCTAGTACCTATTTCTTGCATTTATTCATTTAATTTGGTTTGTTGGCAATTTTTGCATTATTAGGTAAACACAATACTTTCTTACCCGTATGATTGTATGATGATAACGATGATAATAATAATTTGGCTTTATGATCGTTAAGAATAATTTCTATTTTTAAAGTTTATAGTTAACATGACCGTATCGTCAATTTTGTAGTTATTTTCGATAAATAAAATTAGACTTTTTTTATATGAAATTTTTTAACATATATAAATTGTTTTCAGACATGGGCTATAATAGGTATTTTATTTTTATCTTTTAAAATCTTAATTAATAAATGGATCTACGTATTTAGTGTTGGACATCACTACTACATATTTGAGTATGCAAACCCCTTTTGCAAACCGGTTTTAAATATTTACCATAAAAACCGGTTCCAATATAGATTGCAAACCGGTTTTAAGGCTGACGGAAATCCCAGACCGGTTTCTAACAAAAACAGGTTCCAAAAGTCCATTTTCCAAACCGGTTTCTCTGAAAAAACCTCTTCCAACTTTGCAAACCTGTTTTATTTTGCAAACCGGTCTGTATTGTCTGAATGCCTTTTCTTTTTTGAGCGGCAGATGAAAATTTAAATACATCAACCAAAATGAATATCTCACTTTTCCTTCCACCATCACTTCCATCATCTACTTACTTTCAAAACCTTCATACATGCTTTTTCTTTATTATTATTACTTTATTCTATTCTAAATTTAAGTTTTATCAAATTATTACTAATCGTATATATAGTTTGTCGACATTGCAGATTATAGTTAAGAGTTTCTTGATATTGCATATTGTGGATTTGACGTATGGTTATAAGGCAATCATCAAATTAAAGAGTGTATGTATATCACACATTTGATTTTTTTTTCTTTATACATTTGATATAGTCATAAATATTATGAACAGGGAGTTGTGGAGCTTGGATTGGAAATGAGAATTCATGTTCAACAGGGAGTTGTGGGGCTTGGATTGGAAGTGAGAATTCAAGTTCAAACTAAAATCGATAGGCTAGTTTTGTTTTTATGTAGTTTTAGTTTTACAAGTTAATTTGATATAAGCATTTCAGCTCATAAGCAATGAATGTATAAGCATTGTTCATGTTGATTTATAGAAATATTAACGTATGAATGTATAAACATTGTTCGTGTTGATTTAAGCAATGTTCGAATTGATTTAATCAATTTTTGAGCTTTATCTATAACTATAATAAGTTGATTTAAGCATTGTCTGAATTGTTTGTTATGTTGTTTATGTTCCAGAAAAGAGAATAGCCAAGGATGAAGATGAAGATTACAATTAAAAAAGAAAAAAAGAAAAAAAGAGAATCGAAACCGGTTTTGTTTAAAAAACAGGTTCCGAAACACCCCTTTACAAACCTGTTTTTTTAAAAAAGGGGTTCCGAAACCCCCTTTGCAAACCTGTTTTTATTATAAAACCGGTTCCGAAACCCCATTTTGCAAACCGGTTTTAAAACCGGTCTCGACTTTGCAAACCCCTCCCTTTGCAAACTGGTTTTAAAACCGGTTTGCAAAGTCCTTAAAACCGGTTTGGAATGTCATTTTGTGTAGTAGTGCATGGTGATAAGGTTGTGATCCAAGTAGCTGTCAGTGGCAGATAGCCGAGAAAAACAAATCGACTAGGTTTTAAGCTCTAGATACCATATAGAGAGTATTAGGTTGAACTCGTGTATTATTGACACTCGTGTATTATAGATACAAGGTACACTATATAGAAGATACATGTAACAACCTAGCTAGTATGTAGGAGACAATAGGGAAACAAATACAAGATATTACAAGAACGATTTGGTCAATCATAATATACACAGAAACGATTTAATCAATTGTTAATTTTAATTGTATTTTCATGGTAAAATTGAAGAAACAAAAAGTTTACAGTATATGTGAACGTTTTAAAAAAAATTTCGCCCACGCGAAAATATTTCTGATTCTGCCACTCTACTAAGTATCTCACGAGATGTTATACAATACATAATGGTCTATAATTTCTTGTTTAGCCACTACTACCAAGTTTTTTTCACGGGTAATTTACAAGCAGTAATAATTTACCTTATTTTTAATTTTCAGGAAACTTCGTAAAAAAACATATTCATTTAGACCACTTTCATCGGCCCGTGCTCAAGCATGTCACCACCACACTTCCTCGAGGGCGCCGATGGCAATGGTGCCGCCCTCGGCCGCCCTCAACCGCCCTGGTGACCGTCGCCCTCAAACATTTCATATGGGCATAATTGAGGACGTTCAATGGTTGTCTTTTGCTTTTTAACGGATATATTGCAGTTTGTATATATATATATATATATATATATATATATATATATATATATATATATATATATATATATATATATATATATATATATATATATATATATATATATATATATATATATATATATAGTGGACCAATCCATGGATAAGCACTAAATGGGGTACAAACTGGATAAGTAAAATTTCAAATTTTTTTTTTAAAAAAAAACGATCCTTTAATATGCAAATAGAAGAAAACGAAAAAATTTTAAAAAGTTTTCTAACAAAATCGTTCGAAAATCGATGATGAATGGTAAACATCGATGATGAATGGTAAAAATTGATGATGAATGGTAAAATTAATCATTCATCTGGTTAATTTATCATTCAATTTGTTCGCGATGAATGATAAAATTAATCAATGCTAAAAAAAAGCAGATGAATGGTTAATTTAACCATTCATCTGTTTATGATGAATGATAAAAAAACAGATGAATGGTTAATTTAACCATTCATCTGGTTTTTTTAGCATTGATTAATTTTATCATTCATCGTAAACAAGATGAATGATAAATTAACCCGATGAATGGTTAATTTTACCATTAATCATCGATTTTTGAAAGATTTTGAATTTTTTTTTTATGAAAAAATTGATTAGAGGTGCATTTTAATGCAGATTTATGAATGTAAAAAAAATTCAAAAAAAAAAAAAAATTATTTTTCTTATCCCGTTTGTACTCCTTTTAAGCTTATCCATGGATCGTGCCCCTATATATATATATATATATATATATATATATATATATATATATATATATATATATATATATATATATATATATACACACGATGCATACATCAAAAACACCTACAACACTTCACACACTCTTCAAAATAAAAAACACATACTTCACACACACATCTTAAAAAATGGTGACAATTCCCCCGATGGTCGTCTCGTTCGATGTTTATTACGGAAGTGGATTCGACTACGAATCCAAAGTGTACGATTATGAACGTGGTTCAAAAATTTCGTTTGAAGACATCGACATTCGTGACGTTTATTTAGACGAGTTGCTTGAATTTTTGAAGAAAAATGTACCGTTTGAACATACAGACGTGTTATATTATGAACACGACTGTGTTCCGGAATTGTCCGCTCTCTACCTTCGGACCGATGAACAATGGAACGGTATAAAAGAAACTCTCATCTTCCGTTCAAATCGAATTTCTCTGTATTTGGAATTTGATGATGATGATGATGTATCATTTGACCCATATGAAGGTGATCCATCTCATCCAGATTCTCGTTGGAAATAAATCGTACGTTTTAAGTTTATGATTTTAAAATAAAGTAGTAATTGTATTAGGACTTTTTTATGTTTTTAGGATTTGCTAATTATTGTAATTTTTATTTTTTTAGGACTTTTAATAAATTGTAATCGTTTTTTTTATTAATTTAAGTGTGTTTTTATTTTAATAATAGTATTATTTATAAAAATGAATATACAAAATTTAACAATAAAAAAATAATAAACTTTGAAGAAGTATGTTATGGTTGGCAATGGTGTGTTATCTATAAGTTCTATTAAAATCCTAAAATGATGATGTAATAATTACCCTTTTTTCTTTAATAGAAAAAATTAAAAATAAAAAAGAAAAATTGTGAGGGCATGTAGGTGATGTCATAAATAGAATTATTTTTATAATTAAATTAAATCTATTTATATATTACAAACTTTAAATGGACCATATGTACAAACTTTAAAACAAACTGTACAATATTTTACAAACGCTCCATGAACACATATACAAATTTTGAACCATATTGTACAACCTTCATATAATAATTGTATTTAGTTTTAAAAAAAATCAAAGAGACATTTAGTATTACTAATAATTATTTTTAAAAATATACATACTCAATTTTAGAGCAAACTTTTTATTATTATTATTATTATATTATTATCCAAATATGAGTTATATTTACGGGATTAATTACGTTATATATGTATGCGAAATACATGTCTCAATATAATAATGATATAATTTTATGATAAGAAAAATAATAATTGTGATGAAAATTGAAAGAAAGTGGTCGGAGAATAAATGTAGTTCATTTATTCTCACTAAGTTAAGTATATCAATATGTTAAACCACGACAAATTTCTTAGTCAGAATATGTGGTTTCACGGGTCATTAAACTAAATTACTTTAGCATTTACGTTCACTTAATACCTAAAATATATCATTAAACTGTTTCGTTTAAATAAACCCGTGATTTCACGGGTCGTTTCACTAGTGGGAGTGTTATGGGAGGAAGTGGTGAGGAAAGAGGAGAGAGAAAGCTGATGTGGCGCTGAAGAAGTATTGAGGAAGACATCATAGTTGGGATTGGTCTCACTAGATAATACAACTATCAATTTTATTGTATACAAGGAAAAAAAAAGGAAAAAAAGGAAAATTAAGGAAACGAAATAGATAATGTAAATAGGAAATAAATGGTGTGGTGGTATATCAAAGGGACACGACACAGATGAGATGCATCGGAAAGGGACATGGGTAAAAGGTGTAGGGTAAATGGCCTTTCTTTTTTCTTAGAATGTCTCCATATGACAATCATTCTATTTTATGACCCCTTTCTCATGAATAATGTGATCCTCAATTAATTCTCAATTTCACTTCAATTATACATTTCTATGAAAATGAGTTATAATGAGTTCATATTTAATGCTCCGATTAACTTCTTTTGTACAAAATTATATTTTATATTATATATAATAACTAGTGAAATGACCCGTGAAATCACGGGTTGGTTTAAACGAAAGAATTTAATGACATTTTTTAGGTATTAAGTGAATGTAAATGCTAAACTCATTTATTTTAATGACCCGTTTAACTAAGATGTTTATCGTTGTTTTTACAAATATATAGAGACATGTATTTTCGCATACATATGCAACGTAATTAGTTTCGTAAAAAGAATCCATATTTGAATATTAATAATATAATAATTATAATTATTATATTAAAAGTAAATAATAATAATAAAGTTCGCTCAAAGTTGAGTATTTATATTTATATTTTAATAATAATAATAATAATTAGTAATAATAAATGCCTTTTAAATTTTTTTAGAAAATTAAAATTATAATTTAGGAGAGATTAATATTTTCTTTTATAAAAGATTTCGTATTATTTTTTTAATTAAATTAATATAGAATTATGACATCATCATTATGAAAAGTAAAAGGTAATTAGCTTAATGATAACATCATCATTTTAGAACTTTATATAACTATATTGATATAGATTACAATGGATAGTCCATATCTTACCTTAAAAAGGAGTTTGGCGCTTGTCAAATTTTAACATGGGTAGTCAGGGTAGACACTAAAATGTTAAATGGTGCATCATCGAAACACATAACGCTTGATGGCAGGAAAATGGGACCCACTTTTGTGTAACGTTTTTTTAATACTCATGCTTGGTAGCAAAAAAAAAAAAAATACTGATAACGCTCAAATTATTGTTAAAATATGCAGAAAACTTCAATCACAGAAAATAATAACACTTATCAATCAACACTTAGAATCTCTTTAACGATTACTAACCCAGAAAATTAAAAATCTCTCTCTCAAACAGAAAAATACAGATCAACTGCCAAACTTAGAAACTATATCAAGAAATTTAGATCATCAAGATGATGAAATAAATCACTCAAGAAACTAGAAGAAGATTGAGAGAAAATACAGATGAAACAATCGACTGCAAACTTGAATAATAAAACCTTAACAAGCATTAGAGGTATTTATATGCTGACTCTCATTAGGCTTATTATCTAGATGGACTTAATAAGCCTAAAATAAATTAAACAAAGCATTCGACATCCTTTAGCCCAGCAACCATACACATCAACACTAGCTTAGCTACTAAGCCCAAAAGAATCCAATATTTGTCACTTTCAGTCCTTGTACTTCATCTTTAAGTGTATTATACCTGAAAAGTTATAGAAACTTGTAAAATGATTTTAACCTTTTAACACCGCTCCTCAAGTTTAGTTTGGAACAAATCAATAAGACCCAAACCATTAGACAACACTTGATGTTGTCTTGTAGGTAGACCTTTAGTTAAAATGTCACTTAGGTTATTAAAACTTTGTATTTTTAAAATTTTGACTATACCAGATGAAATTTTCTCTTAAAAAATGTAAATTTATGTCAAAATATTTTGTTTTTTATGGAAAACTGGATTGGCACTTATTTGAATTGCAGAACTATTGTCGCACATTAACTCAACTGGTAAGTCAACCTTTATATTAAAATCAGAAAGTAAGTTTTTAATCCACATTATTTCACAAGTTGTAGCGGACATGGCTGTAGTGACCCGAACTTTTCCATGTTTTTATATATGAAATGAAATTGATATTTACATGATTAAATGTTTCCAACATGTTAAGCAATCAAACTTGTTAAGACTTGATTAATTGAAATAGGTTTCATATAGATAATTGACCACCCAAGTTGACCGGCGATTCACGAACGTTAAAACTTGTAAAAACTATATGATGACATATATATATATATATATATATATATATATATATATATATATATATATATATATATATATATATATATATATATATATATATATATAGTTAACATGATATTATGATAAGTAAACATATCATTAAGTATATTAACAATGAACTACATATGTAAAAACAAGACTACTAACTTAATGATTTTGAAACGAGACATATATGTAACGATTATCGTTGTAACGACATTTAATGTATATATATCATATTAAGATATATTAATACATCATGATATCTTGATAATGTAATAAATTAACATCTCATTTAATTTAATAAACAATGGGTTAACAACATTTAACAAGATCGTTAACCTAAGGGTTTCAAAACAACACTTACATGTAACGACTAACGATGACTTAACGACTCAGTTAAAATGTATATACATGCAGTGTTTTAATATGTATTCATACACTTTTGAAAGACTTTAAGACACTTATCAAAATACTTCTACTTAGCAAAAATGATTACAATTACATCCTCGTTCAGTTTCATCAACAATTATACTCGTATGCACCCGTATTCGTACTCGTACAATACACAGCTTTTAGATGTATGTACTATTGGTATATACACTCCAATGATCAGCTCTTAGCAGCCCATGTGAGTCACCTAACACATGTGAGAACCAACATTTGGCAACTAGCATGAAATATCTCATAAAATTACAAAAATATGAGTAATTATTCATGACTTATTTACATGTAAACAAAATTACACATCCTTTATATCTAATCCATATACCAACGACCAAAAATACCTACAAACACTTTCATTCTTCAATTTTCAATTTTCTTCATCTAATTAATCTCTCTCAAGTTCTATCTTCAAGTTCTAAGTGTTCTTCTTAAATTCTACAAGTTCTAGTTTCATAAAATCAAGAATACTTCCAAGTTTGCTAGCTTACTTCCAATCTTGTAGAGTGATAATCCAACCTCAAGAAATATTTCTTATTTACAGTAAGATATCTTTCTAATATAAGGTAATACTCATATTCAAACTTTGATTCAATTTCTATAACTATAACAATCTTATTTCGAGTGGAAATCTTACTTGAACTTGTTTTCGTGTCATGATTCTCCTTCAAGAACTTTCAAGCCATCCAAGGATCCTTTGAAGCTAGATCTATTTTTCTCATTTTCAGTAGCTTTATCCAGAAAACTTGAGGTAGTAATGATGTTCATAACATCATTCGATTCATACATATAAAACTATCTTATTCGAAGGTTTAAACTTGTAATCACTAGAACATAGTTTAGTTAATTCTAAACTTGTTCGCAAACAAAAGTTAATCCTTCTAACTTGAATTTTAAAATCAACTAAATACATGTTCTATATCTATATGGTATGCTAACTTAATGATTTAAAATCGGAAAACACGAAAAACACCGTAAACCCGGATATACGCCGTTGTAGTAACACCGCGGGCTGTCTTGGGTTAGTTAATTAAAAACTATGATAAACTTTGATTTAAAAGTTGTTATTCTGGGAAAATGATTTTTCTTATGAACATGAAACTATATCCAAAAATCATGGTTAAACTCAAAGTGGAAGTATGTTTTCCAAAATGGTCATCTAGATGTCGTTCTTTCGATTGAAATGATTACCTTTACAAAAATGACTTGTAACCTGTAATTCTGACTATAAACTTATACGTTTTCTGTATCGATTCATAAACTTAAGTTCAATATGAAACCATAGCAATTGGATTCACTCAAAACGGATTTAAAATGAAGAAGTTATGGGTAAAACAAGATTGGATATTTTTTGATTATGTTAGCTACGGGAAATGTTTAACAAATCTATACAAATTATATCAAATTATATCCTAGCTAACTTATATTGTATTACACATGTATTCTAATATATTATGTAATCTTGGGATACCATAGACACGTATGCAAATGTTTTGACATATCATATCGACCCATGTATATATATTATTTGGAACAACCATAGACACTCTATATGCAGTAATGTTGGAGTTAGCTATACAGGGTTGAGGTTGATTCCAAAAATATATATACTTTGAGTTGTGATCTAGCCTGAGACGTGTATACACTGGGTCGTGGATTGATTCAAGATATATATATATATATATATATCGATTTATTTCTGTACATCTAACTCTGGACAGCTAGTTGTAGGTTACTAACGAGGACAGCTGACTTAATACACTCAAATCTTTAAAACATAATAAAAATGGTTGTAATTATATTTTGATCATACTTTGATATATATGTACATATTTGTATAGGTTCGTGAATCGATCCGTGGCCAAGTCTTATTTTCGAGGAAGGAAATATCTGTGAAAGTGAGTTATAGTCCCACTTTTAAAATCTAATATTTTTGGGATGAGAATACATGCAGGTTTTATAAATGATTTACAAAATAGACACAAGTACGTGAAACTACATTCTATGGTTGAATTATCAAAATCGAATATGCCCCTTTTTATTAAGTCTGGTAATCTAAGAATTAGGGAACAGACACCCTAATTGACACGAATCCTAAAGATAGATCTATTGGGCCTAACAAACCCCATCCAAAGTACCGGATGCTTTAGTACTTCAAAATTTATATCATATCCGAAGGGTGTCCCGGAATGACGGGGATATTCTTATATATGCATCTTATTAATGTCGGTTACCAGGTGTTCACCATATGAATGATTTTTATCTCTATGTATGGGATGTATATTGAAATATGAAATCTTGTGGTCTATTGTTACGATTTGATATATATAGGTTAAACCTATAACTCACCAACTTTTTTGTTGACGTTTAAAGCATGTTTATTCTCAGGTGAATACTAAGAGCTTCCGCTGTTTCATACTAAAATAAGGACAAGATTTGGAGTCCATGTTTGTATGATATTGTGTAAATACTGCATTCAAGAAACATATGTCGATGTAATATATTTCTATTGTAAACTATTATGTAATGGTCGTGTGTAAACAGTATATTTTAGATTATCATTATTTGATAATCTACGTAATGCTTTTGAAACCTTTATTGATAAAATAAAGGTTATGGTTGTTTTAAAAATGAATGCAGTCTTTGAAAAACGTCTCATATAGAGGTCAAAACCTCGCAACGAAATCAATTAATATGGAACGTTTATAATCAATATGAACGGGACATTTCAGTTGGTATCCGAGCGTTGGTCTTAGAGAACCAGAAAATTTGCATTAGTGTGTCTTATCGAGTTTGTCAGGATGCATTAGTGAGTCTGGACTTCGGCCGTATTTTCTTTAAAAATGATTACTTAACATTTTTGTTGGAAACTATATATTTTTAACATGTGAATATTATGTGATATATTAATCTCTTAACGTGTTTGATATTATGTGATAGATGTCTATCTCTAGAACAAGTCCCATTGACTCACCTAATAATAATGAAGAGTCAAATGTAAATTGGAATGATTCGTGGTCTGATTCACAAGTTCCCGAAGAGGAACCGGAAGAAGAGTCGGAATAAGATAGTTGTATTCGTGTGGTGTAATATATGTAATATAGTGTGCTTATGCTTTATGATATATGTAAAAATTGCTTGTATTAATAAGTATTTTTTTATGAATCTAACTCTTGTCTATTTTACAGTATAAAAACACAAAATGGATAGACAACCCAATATTTTAAGAGACCTACCCAGAGACATGATTGATGAAATCTTATCTAGAGTCGGTCAGAATTTCTCGGCACAACTATTTAAGGCGAGATCAGTTTGTAAGACATTTGAAGAACGTTCCAAGAATGCCTTGATTTATAAAAGGCTTTCGTTCGAAAGATGGGGGATATCACATTGGGAAATTCATAAGTTACGATCTGTTTACTTTGACGCATATATTGCGGGGAACCCAAATGCTATTTTACGCAACAGGTTAAGAAATTATTTTGACTCAATATATCCGAATATAGGACTTCGTGATTTAGAAAAAGCAGCTAACATGCAACATAAAGAAGCATGTTATGCTTACGGGTTAGTAATGTTCGCTTCTCACCAAAGTGAGAATAAGAACATCGGGCTATAACTATTAAACAAAACGTTCCCACAAGTGACGGAGTCGGTAATTGGGGTAAGAAATGAGGTTTTTAGGTTATTACGAGACTGTTAGTCATTACGTAACCTTCATCCTTTTGACGACGTTACAACACATTGTCTTACTATCGGTCACAACGGTTATGTTCCACAAAACCAAGGATGAGAAGTGGTATTAGTAAAACCAGAATGCATGACTTGTTTCTGGACGTATGAATTACGTGTCTTTATTGCCTTTGCTGAACGCCTTATTTATGAACTAGAATTATCTTCGCAACTACTTTGTATCAAAGTTTTATGTGCTATATTTCATGCTATATGTAAAAAAGCGGAATTGTAAGTTTGCAAGTTATTGTATAAAGGTTTGAATATGATATTTTTTTTTTTGTGATTAGTTTTTCATATAGAATTGTAGTAGTTGAAATGGTATGTTAGCTACTAAGTATGAACTTAACGGGTAAGTACTACCCGAATTAAAGAGTATAAAACGCTAATATGAAGAAAGAGCTTTTATAAATAAGTTCATATTACGCTACGAAATACTATTGACTACTCTTGATATTCTATATGATTAACTCGTTTCATTTGACTATTTTGAAGGAAATGGCACAGACTACTCGACACACCTTGAATATGAGCGAAGAGGAATTTCGTGCCTTTCTTGCTTCAAACATAGCAGCAGTACAGGCTGCGCTACATACCAACAATAACTCCGAATCTAGCAATGCAGCTAACGGCACAAGAAATCGTGTAGGATGCAACTACAAAGAATTCACTGCCTGCAAACCTTTGAAATTTGATGGAACCGAAGGACCGATTGGATTGAAACGGTGGACCGAGAAGGTCGAATCGGTATTTGCCATAAGTAAGTGTACTGAAGAGGACAAAGTGAAGTACGCTACGCATACCTTCACAGGTACTGCGTTAACATGGTGGAATACCTATCTAGAGCAAGTGGGACAAGATGATGCTTACGCTCTACCGTGGTCAGCATTCAAGCACTTGATGAATGAGAAGTACCATCCCAGAACCGAGGTCAATAAGCTCAAGACAGAACTTAGAGGGTTACGAACCCAAGGATTTGATATTACCACGTACGAAAGACGATTCACAGAATTGTGCCTATTGTGTTCGAGAGCGTTCGAAGATGAGAAGAGAAGATCGACGCGTTTGTGAACGGATTACCGGAAAGAATCCAAGAAGATATAAGTTCACACGAGCCCGCCTCCATACAACAGGCATGTAGAATGGCTCACAAACTAGTGAACCAGTTTGAGGAAAGAATTAAAGAACAGGCGGCTGAAGAGGCCATTGTGAAACAAGTCAAAAGAAAGTGGGAGGAAAACGGTGATAAGAATCACCAATACAACAACAACAGCAATTACAACAATAATCGCAACAACTATCCCAATAATTGCAACATCAATCGCAACTACAACAAACAGCCCAACAACAAAAACAACAACAACAGCAACTACAACAATCATCCCAACAACAATAACAACCGCAACAACAACAACAATCAGAAGCAGCTATGCCAAAGGTGTGAAAAGTATCACTCGGGGTTCTGCACCAAATTTTGCAACAAGTGTAAAAGAAATGGTCATAGCGCGGCGAAGTGTGAGGTCTACGGACCAGGGGTTAACAGAACGAAATGAACAAATGGTGTCGGAACGAGTAATGGTGGAGCAAGTAGTGTCGGAGCAAGTTATGCCAATGTAGTTTGTTATAAATGTGGAAAACCGGGCCACATTATTAGAAATTGCCCAGACCAGGAGAACACGAATGGACAAGGCCGTGGAAGAGTTTTCAATATTAATGCGGCAGAGGCACAGGAAGACCCGGAGCTTGTTACGGGTACGTTTCTTATTGACAATAAATCTGCTTACGTTTTATTTGATTCGGGTGCGGATAGAAGCTATATGAGTAGATATTTTTGTGCTAAATTAAGTTGTCCATTGACGCCGTTGGATAGTAATTTTTTACTCGAATTAGCAAACGATAAATTAATTTCAGCATATTATATATGCCGGAATCGAGAAATTAAACTGGGTAGCGAAATATTTAAGATTGATTTGATACCAGTAGAGTTAGGGAGTTTTGATGTAATATTTGGCATGGACTGGCTGAAGAAGGTGAAAGCAAAGATCGTATGTTATAAAAATGCAATTCGCATTGTACGAGAAGAAGGAGAACCCTTAATGGTGTACGGAGAAAAGGGCAACACGAAGCTACATCTTATTAGTAATTTGAAGGCATAAAAACTAATAAGAAAAGGTTGCTATGCTGTTCTAGCACACGTCGAGAAAGTACAAACTGAAGAAAAGAGCATCAATGATGTTCCCGTCGTAAAAGAATTTCCCGATGTATTTCCGAAAGAATTACCGGGATTACCTCCACATCGATCTGTTGAATTTCAAATAGATCTTGTACCAGGAGCTGCACCAATAGCTCGTGCTCTTTATAGACTCGCACCCAGCTAGATGAAAGAACTGCAAAGCCAACTGCAAGAATGATTAGAATGTAGTTTCTTTCGACCAAGCACATCACCATGGGGAGCTCCTGTTTTGTTTGTCAAGAAGAAGGATGGTACATTTAGGTTGTGTATTGACTACAGAGAGTTGAACAAACTTACCATCAAAAATCGTTATCCACTGCCGAGAATTGACGACTTATTTGATCAACTACAAGGCTCGTCGGTTTATTCGAAAATCGATTTACGTTCTGGATATCATCAAATGCGAGTAAAGGAGGATGATATTCCAAAAACTGCTTTTAGGACGCGTTATGGTCATTACGAGTTTATGGTTATGCCGTTTGGATTGACTAACGCACCAGCTGTGTTCATGGACCTTATGAACCGAGTGTGTGGGTCATATCTTGACAAGTTTGTCATTGTTTTCATCGATGACATACTTATTTACTCAAAGAATGATCAAGAGCACGAAGAACATTTGAGAAAATGCTAGAAGTATTGAGGAAAGAAAAACTGTACGCTAAGTTTTCAAAGTGTGCATTTTGGTTGGAAGAAGTTCAATTCCTCGGTCACATAGTGAACAAAGAAGGTATCCAGGTGGACCTGGAAAATATCGAAACCGTTGAAAAGTGGGAAACCCCGAAAACTCCGAAACACATACGCCAGTTTTTAGGACTAGCTGGTTACTACAGAAGGTTCATCCAAGACTTTTCCAGAATAGCAAAACCCTTGACTGCATTAACGCATAAAGGGAAGAAATTTGAATGGAAGGATGAACAAGAGAAAGCGTTTCAGTTATTGAAGAAAAAGCTAACTACGGCACCTATATTGTCATTGCCTGAAGGGAATGATGATTTTGTGATTTATTGTGACGCATCAAAGCAAGGTCTCGGTTGTGTATTAATGCAACGAACGAAGGTGATTGCTTATGCGTCTAGACAATTGAAGATTCACGAACAAAATTATACGACACATGATTTGGAATTAGGCGCGGTTGTTTTTGCATTAAAGACTTGGAGGCACTACTTATATGATGTCAAAAGTATTATATATACCGATCACAAAAGTCTTCAACACATATTTAATCAGAAACAACTGAATATGAGGCAGCGTAGGTGGATTGAATTGTTGAATGATTACGACTTTGAGATTTGTTACCACCCGGGGAAGGCAAATGTGGTAGCCGACGCCTTGAGCAGGAAGGACAGAGAACCCATTCGAGTAAAATCTATGAATATAATGATTCACAATAACCTTACTACTCAAATAAAGGAGGCACAACAAGGAGTTTTAAAAGAGGGAAATTTAAAGGATGAAAATACCCAAAGGATCGGAGAAGCATCTTAATATTCGGGAAGACGGAACCCGGTATAGGGCTGAAAGAATTTGGGTACCAAAATTTGGAGATATGAGAGAAATGGTACTTAGAGAAGCTCATAAAACCAGATACTCAATACATCCTGGAACGGGGAAGATGTACAAGGATCTTAAGAAACATTTTTGGTGGCCAGGTATGAAAGCCGATATTGCTAAATATGTCGGAGAATGTTTGACGTGTTCTAAGGTCAAAGCTGAACATCAGAAACCATCAGGTCTACTAGAACAACCTGAAATCCCGGAATGGAAATGGGAAAACATTACCATGGATTTCATTACTAAATTGCCAAGGACTGCAAGTGGTTATGATACTATTTGGGTAATAGTTGATCATCTCACCAAGTCAACACACTTTCTGCTAATAAGAGAAGATGACAAGATGGAGAAGTTAGCACGACTGTATTTGAAGGAAGTCGTCTCCAGACATGGAATACCAATCTCTATTATCTTTGATAGGGATGGCAGATTCATTTCAAGATTTCTGGCAGACATTACAGTAAGCATTAGGAACTCGTCTAGACATGAGTACTGCCTATCATCCACAAACTGATGGGCAGAGCGAAAGGACGATACAAATGCTTGAAGACATGCTACGAGCATGTGTTATTGATTTCGGAAACAGTTGGGATCGACATCTACCGTTAGCAGAATTTTCCTACAACAACAGCTATCATTCAAGCATTGAGATGACGCCGTTTGAAGCACTTTATGGTAGAAAGTGTAGGTCTCCAATTTGTTGGAGTGAAGTGGGGGATAGACAGATTACGGGTCCAGAGATAATACAAGAAACTACCGAGAAGATCATCCAAATTCAACAATGGTTGAAAACTGCCCAAAGTCGACAAAAGAGCTACGCCGACATTAAAAGAAAAGACATAGAATTTGAATTTGGAGAAATGATCATGCTTAAGGTTGCACCTTGGAAAGGTGTTGTTCGATTTGGTAAACGAGGGAAATTAAATCCAAGGTATATTGGACCATTCAAGATTATTGATCGTGTCGGACCAGTAGCTTACCGACTTGAGTTACCTCAACAACTTGCGAATGTACATAACACTTTCCACGTCTCGAATTTGAAGAAATGTTTTGCTAAAGAAGATCTCACTATTCCATTGGACGAAATCCAAATCAATGAAAAACTTCAATTCATTGAAGAACCCGTCGAAATAATGGATCGTGAGGTTAAGAGACTTAAACAAAACAAGATACCGATTGTTAAGGTTCGATGGAATGCTCGTAGAGGACCCGAGTTCACCTTGGAGCGTGAAGATCAGATGAAGAAGAAATACCCACATCTATTTCCAGAAGATTCGTCAACACTTTCAACAGCTTAAAATTTCGGGACGAAATTTATTTAACGGGTAGGTACTGTAGTGACCCGAACTTTTCCATGTTTTTATATATTAAATGAAATTGATATTTACATGATTAAATGTTTCCAACATGTTAAGCAATCAAACTTGTTAAGACTTGATTAATTGAAATAGGTATCATATAGACAATTGACCACCCAACTTGACCGGCGATTCACGAACGTTAAAACTTGTAAAAACTATATGATGACATATATATGGATATATATATATATATATATATATATATATATATATATATATATATATATATATATATATATATATATATATATAGTTAACATGATATTATGATAAGTAAACATATCATTAAGTATATTAACAATGAACTACATATGTAAAAACAAGACTACTAACTTAATGATTTTGAAACGAGACATATATGTAACGATTATCGTTGTAACGACATTTAATGTATATATATCATATTAAGATATATTAATACATCATGATATCATGATAATGTAATAATTTAACATCTCATTTTATTTAATAAACAATGGGTTAACAACATTTAACAAGATCGTTAACCTAAGGGTTTCAAAACAACACTTACATGTAACGACTAACGATGACTTAACGAATCAGTTAAAATGTATATACGTGTAGTGTTTTAATATGTATTCATACACTTTTGAAAGACTTCAATGCACTTATCAAAATACTTCTACTTAGCAAAAATGCTTACAATTACATCCTCGTTCAGTTTCATCAACAATTCTACTCGTATGCACCCGTATTCGTACTCGTACAATACACAGCTTTTAGATGTATGTACTATTGGTATATACACTCCAATGATCAGCTCTTAGCAGCCCATGTGAGTCACCTAACACATGTGGGAACCATCATTTGGCAACTAGCATGAAATATCTCATAAAATTACAAAAATATGAGTAATCATTCATGACTTATTTACATGTAAACAAAATTACACATCCTTTATATCTAATCCATATACCAATGACCAAAAACACCTACAAACACTTTCATTCTTCAATTTTCTTCATCTAATTAATCTCTCTCAAGTTCTATCTTCAAGTTCTAAGTGTTCTTCATAAATTCTACAAGTTCTAGTTTCATAAAATCAAGAATACTTCCAAGTTTGCTAGCTTACTTCCAATCTTGTAGAGTGATCATCCAACCTCAAGAAATCTTTCTTATTTACAGTAAGATATCTTTCTAATATAAGGTAATACTCATATTCAAACTTTGATTCAATTTCTATAACTATAACAATCTTATTTCGAGTGGAAATCTTACTTGAACTTGTTTTCGTGTCATGATTCTGCTTCAAGAACTTTCAAGCCATCCAAGGATCCTTTGAAGCTAGATCTATTTTTTTCATTTCCAGTAGCTTTATCCAGAAAACTTGAGGTAGTAATGATGTTCATAACATCATTCGATTCATACATATAAAGCTATCTTATTCAAAGGTTTAAACTTGTAATCACTAGAACATAGTTTAGTTAATTCTAAACTTGTTCACAAACAAAAGTTAATCCTTCTAACTTGACTTTTAAAATCAACTAAATACATGTTATATATCTATATGATATGCTAACTTAATGATTTAAAATCGGAAAACACGAAAAACACCGTAAACCCGGATATACGCCGTTGTAGTAACACCGCGGGCTGTCGTGGGTTAGTTAATTAAAAACTATGATAAACTTTGATTTAAAAGTTGTTCTTCTGGGAAAATGATTTTTCTTATGAACATGAAACTATATCCAAAAATCATGGTTAAACTCAAAGTGGAAGTATGTTTTCCAAAATGGTCATCTAGACGTCGTTCTTTCGACTGAAATGACTACCTTTACAAAAACGACTTGTAACCTGTAATTCCGACTATAAACCTTTAATTTTTCTGTATAGATTCATAAACTTAAGTTCAATATGAAACCATAGTAATTGGATTCACTCAAAACGGATTTAAAATGAAGAAGTTATGGGTAAAACAAGATTGGATATTTTTTGATTATGTTAGCTACGGGAAATGTTTAACAAATCTATACAAATCATATCCTAGCTAACTTATATTATATTATACATGTATTGTAACGACCCTGGAATTTCCAACATTAATTTATTAATAATTACTATTATTAATACGTGTGATTAAACGAATGTATGTTATTACATTTACATGTTGCTATGATTGCCCGTACTTGACTTTTAAGTGCCCGAAACGTCTTTGTGACACCCGGAACTTGCACGAATAATATTTTCAAGTATTATTTACATTCATGATTAATTTTATTAATCATTTTAATTAACTAAGACTATTAGTTAGTTACTTGGGCTTTAATTGGGTATAATTGTTAATTAGTTGAACTTGGGCTTTGTTAGTGTAATGGACTCATGAATAAGACTCATAAGCCCACCCTACATCTTAAATGGGTTTATTAGCCCATGTCTTGCAAGTGTAATTAATACTTAGAGATTGAACTAGCTAGTTACTTCATTAAGAATCTAGTTAACTTGTTATCCCCATGCATGACCATCAATTAACCAAAACTTTTAAGCTTTTCATGTTTGTGACTAGTGTGCATTTCACTCCCCTCTTGGGAGCAGCTGGTCGTCGGCCTAAGGGCCATTAGATGGGGTTTTTGTTTCAAAATTTTGATTACATATCACTTGCATTCCTCTCTTATTTACACACACACTTACTTGCATACATTCTTCTCTCTTTTCTCTCTCATTTTTCTCTCTTCCTTGTAAGTATATTGAACAACTTCTTCTTCCTTTTTGTCTTGCTAAAACCGAAATCTACATCTTCATCATCATCATTGTTTTATTTAAATGTTACTTGTCTTTGATTACTAGTTATTTAAGTCATGTTGTTGTTACTTATCTTCATGTTACAAGAATAAACTCACTAATTTGATTCTTCATTTTTATCTTGTTATAACAAGAACAACAAGACATAATATATCTAGTTATGTTCTACCTTACTTGTTTCAAAAGTTGCAAGTTCCATGTGTTGATTAAAGACATACTTGAAGCTCATGAAGTAAACTTTAAAGTTTACTTTCTAAAGATCAAACTTTGGTTTGAATCTTTAAAGTATGAACAACCATGAACCTTTTCTTGTTTATTTAAGTTTACTTCTTCAATTTATGCACTTTAATTTCATGTAGTTACTTTATATGGTCAAGTACTACAAGTTAGTCTTGATCTCATATCTCTTGAACAAATTAAGTTAACTTTGAAAGTTCAAGAACACACAAATAAGTTTTCTTTAAATATAACTTTGGATCTAGACTTTTGAGTCTTGGATCTTCAAGATCAAACTAAGAACTATGTTCCACTACTTATGATCTTGATTAGTTAGTTTACTTTCAAGTTTGTAACTTGTTATTAGCTTTAAAGTCCATGTATGTGTTAGATCTAAGACTTTGATGCAACTTTGGTTCATCAAACTTCATACAACTCTTAAGTGAGTTGTGCTTCATGTCTTAGACTTGCACATGGGTTATGATGGTCAAGACTTGGTTAAGATGATGTAGATACATCAATGAGTTGTACACTTGAAGCTATATGTATCAAGGATGAGAACCATGATGAACATCAAGCACCAAGACCACCGGAACCCTTTTAAACTCACTGTTCTGTCCAAAAGCTACTGGTCTGGTGATTCTGTAACAGACCAGTAGACCTGTGCTGTTCTAACCTTGATTTTTAGATAGATCTTTTCGAGTAGATAACTTTTCATATAGGACTCGTCTTAATCCGAGTTACGGTTTAGGATTTATGGCCCTCCGATCGTTACTATGTCCTTTAACGTTGTGCAGAAATTTCTGACCTACTCGCACTTAGACCGTCGCCGCGGTCAAACGAAGACGAGTTTGCTTCTGTAAATTTTACCACACTTAAGGGACTCATATACGGAGCCATGGCCACTGGTCTCACCTTAATTCAGTAAGGGTATAGGCCGTGGTGACTGATCGAAGTCAGCCTTTGTTTTAAAGTACTTTCATAAACGAAACCTACTTTACGCCTTTTGTTTAATGATGAATGATGATGACCCTTAAGACCTTAATTACATACTTTTAAACCTATTAAGATGATTTATTTACTTAGTACTATTTTGTAGCGACCCCGACAAATCGTCAAATGACGGCGTCATCTACGTATGGTCCCATTACATGGTCGTAAGTCTTTATAACAAAGTTTGACCGAAAAAGTATGTCGCATTCATTTCATAAATAAGGGTGTTTCAAAGTTTACAAAAGTAGTTTCCATAACAAGTACATAACAATGTTTAAAGTTTGTATGAAACACGTGCGACACGATTAAAAGTAGTCAAAAAGACGTTCCACGTAAGCAAGTATACTCGACATCCAATGCAAGTATCAAATAGTATGAGCGGAAGCATGTATCACCTAAGTTCAAGGACCTGAGAAAAACATAGAGAATCTGTCAACGAAAACGTTGGTGAAATCATAGGTTTAAATAAGTAAATGAGTAATAGTAAGTTGAACCACAAGATTTGCAACATCGATAAAGCCATAGTACATTCTAAAAGTTAATATTCACGAGCACCCAATTATCAAAGCTTAACGTTCCGTCCGTTGAATACCCCATCAATTAGTGCTAGAACAACACTGTTCCCGAAAATATATTTCATTCGTAAACGGTAGCGAACCGTTTGAATGAGGGTTTGTCAAACCCATATGGCCATATAACATAAGTTCTCGCTTACACCATCTGATGTAACTAATGATAATCGGATTGAGGATTTTCGTTCTAAACTCGTATGTAGAATGTTTGTTTTCCCGTTCTTGTGTTCACTTAGTTCAAAAGAATCGTTTATGTTTTCTCATCCCAAAAGTAAGTTTAAAAGAGTAAAAGTGGGACTATGATCTCACCTTGTATGCACGAACCAAAAAGTACTTCGACAAGTAAACGTGCAGTAACAATGCTAGTCTTGACCTAAGCAAATAGGTTGTATCAATAACGAAAGTCACGAGGGGTCAAAGTTGTTCAATTAGTCCTATGGCTCAATACGACTCGATTACGAAGCATGTGAAGCAAATAGTCAAGTTTCATGCAAGGTACACGTATAGAAACAAGTTAGAAAGATTACATAAGTAATTGGTCAAGTTTGATTAAAAGTCAAACTTGGTCGGGTCAAAGTCAACGAAAAAGTCAACACGTTCGGGTCGGGCCTCGAACGAATTTTCTGAAGTTTTTAATCATATATAAGCATGTTGGAACAAGTCTCATGTGAAACGGAGGTCTAGAACGTCCCAAACATTTTTCGTTAAATGACAACCAAAACAGCCCACTTTAGGCTTATGGGACGGCGTCCCAAAAGGCCTAGACGGCGTCCCACTTTGAAGGGCAAGACGGCGTCTTGGACCCCTAGACGGCGTCTAGGTTTGAAAGTCAGGACGTCGTCCTGGGTATTGGGACGGCGTCTTGGCTTGTTTCCAGACCCTGGTTGCTGAAACTCCTAAGTGCACGAGTCCAAACATAAACCAACACAAATTACAACCCGCAAACATTCAAGACATGTATTTTATATCACCGGAAAGGTATTTTGACGAGGAACACAACTATGCACTTACCATAAATCAAACTTTCGCATACAACAACCAAAAACCGCATTTAGTGACCCTCATTCAATGCATATAAGTCATAAATGCTATTTAATGATTCGGTAACCAAAAGACATGAACAATATGCCGTTTCGAAGGTAATTAAGCATGCAACACAACCTAACACTTATAATTAACACTTCATGTCATTTAATGCATCAAAATCCATTCCTAGTTCATGAAACCCTAACCAAAAGTTACCAAATTTCATAATCAAGTTTAAGAGGTTTCTTTGATCAATCTTTACATCATAATGAAGCTAGTAACACTAGGAACAAGATTAAAACATGAAGTCTTAGCATCTAACAACACATGAACACTTAAAACTCAAGATTAAGCATGTTAACTTTCCATATGAACTAGTTACTCCAAAATATCAAAAACGAGCATACAAAACACATAAACAAACTAGACTTGAGCCATAGATACTAATTAACAACTTATAACTTAAAAATCTCAAGAACACAAAGATTAGTGATTTTAGAAAGTTACCCAAAATTGATGAAACCGGTATGAAATCGAAGAGGAGATCACGAGGAGTTCAAATATGTATTTTGTTTGGCAAGAAGATCACTAGCTCGGTTTTGGATGATGAATCTTTGTTCTTGAAGTTGAGAGGAAAAGTTGAAGTATTAAGAAATTGGAAGAGATGAATGAATGGATAGAATGAGAGTTTGACTCTTTGACCTAGTCACAAGTTTCAACATTTGGCAAGATTGGTCCCTCAACTTAAATCGGGTGCGGGAATTACCTAACAAGATAATTCAAACGCATATTAACGAGATGTGTTATAAACATATAACGGAACTTAACTAGTTAAACGGAAAAGTAAACGGAAAAAGGCGGGATGTTACATTACCTACACCTTAAAAGAAATTTCGTCCCGAAATTTAAGTAGGCGTAGTAGTCGTTGTTTCTTCCTCGAGATCTTGCGTTTCCGAATTCACGAATAGATGAGGATACTTCCTTTGCATTTGATCTTGTCTTTCCCAAGTAAACTCGGGTCCTCTTTTGGCATTCCAACGAACCTTGACAATCGGGATTCGGCTTTGTTTCAATGTCTTGACGGAGGTGTCCACAATTTCAACCGGTTCCTCCACAAAATGAAGTTTGTCATCAATAGTAAGTTCTTCGAGAGGGATGACGATATCGGGTTCGGCAAGACACTTTTTCAAGTTAGATACATGGAAGGTAGGATGAACGGAGTTCAATTGAGGCGGAAGATCTAAACGATAAGCAACGGTTCCAATGCGCTCCAAGATTTCGAAAGGACCAATATACCGCGGATTTAGCTTCCCGCGGTTCCCAAAACGGATTACACCCTTCCAAGGTGCGACTTTTAACATTACTCGGTCACCGACTTGAAATTCAAGATCGTTGCGTCGTTTGTCGGTATAGCTCTTTTGACGACTTCGGGCCGTCCTAAGCCTATCTCGGATTTGAACGATTTTCTCGGTGGTTTCGTGAATGAGTTCGGGTCCGGTGATTTGCACGTCGCCTACCTCGACCCAACAAAGAGGTGAACGACATTTGCGGCCATATAGCGCTTCAAAAGGTGCGGCTTTAATACTCGCGTGATAACTATTGTTGTAAGAGAACTCGGCGAGAGGTAAGTGCTTGTCCCAAGCTTTTCCGAAATCAACCACGCAAGCTCGTAACATGTCCTCTAAGGTTTGAATTGTACGTTCGCTTTGTCCATCGGTTTGAGGATGATATGCGGTGCTCATGTCTAAACGCGTTCCCAACGCTTCTTGCAATGTACGCCAAAATCTAGAAACGAAACGGCCATCTCGGTCGGAGATAATCGATAAAGGTACACCGTGTCGGGCTACGATCTCCTTAATGTAAAGTTGTGCAAGTTTCTCCATTTTGTCCGTTTCTTTCATGGCAAGGAAGTGTGCGGATTTGGTGAGACGGTCAACAATAACCCAAATGGTATCATAACCGCCCGTCGTTTTTGGTAGCTTGGTGATAAAATCCATCGTTATCCTTTCCCACTTCCATTGCGGGATTTCGGGTTGTTGAAGTAGTCCGGACGGTCTTTGGTGTTCGGCTTTGACTTTGGAACATGTCAAACACTTGGAAACATAAGTAGCTACGTCCCTTTTGATGTTCGGCCACCAATATAGTTGTTTAAGGTCGTGGTACATCTTATTGGCACCGGGGTGAATCGAGTATCGTGACTTATGGGCTTCATCTAAAATAAGGCTTCGTAGGTCCCCATAACTAGGCACCCAAATCCTTCCGGCGTAATATCGGAGTCCGGTCTCCCTAATTTCGAATCGAGAGACGAGAATGTTCAAGAGTTCGTGTGAAAGGTTTTCATCCTTGAGAGCCTCATCTTGGGCTACCCGAATTTGGCTATTAAGGTTTGTGTGGATGGTGATGTTTAAGGCTCGGACACGAAGAGGCACCGCTCTTTCTTTTCGACTTAAAGCATCGGCTACTACATTTGCCTTCCCGGGATGGTAACGAAGCTCGCAATCGTAATCGTTTAAGGTTTCAATCCACCTTCGTTGTCTCATGTTTAGTTGCTTTTGATCGAAAATGTGTTGGAGGCTTTTGTGGTCGGTAAAGATAGTACTCTTGGTTCCATAAAGATAGTGTCTCCACATTTTAAGTGCAAAGACAACGGCTCCGAGTTCGAGATCATGTGTCGTATAGTTTCGTTCATGAATTTTGAGTTGTCGAGAAGCATAAGCAATGACTTTCGTTCGTTGCATCAATACACACCCAAAACCATGTTTCGAGGCATCACAATATACAACAAAGTCATCATTGCCTTCGGGAAGTGACAAGATAGGAGCGGTGGTTAGCTTCGTTTTCAAGATTTGGAATGCGGATTCATGTTCGGTCGCCCAAATGAATTTCTTTCCCTTGTGAGTCAATGCGGTTAGAGGACGTGCAACCAAAGAGAAGTTTTTGATGAATCTACGATAGTACCCGGCGAGACCCAAAAATTGACGAATGTGAGTAGGAGTAGTAGGAGTCTCCCATTTGCTAATGGCTTCGATTTTTGTTGGATCGACTTTAATACCTTGGTCACTTACAACATGACCAAGAAATTGAACTTCCTTTAACCAAAATTCACACTTGGAGAATTTGGCATAGAGTTGTTCTTGTCTTAAAAGTTCAAGCACAAGTCGGAGATGTTGTTCGTGCTCTTCTTCATTTTTAGAATAGATCAATATGTCATCAATGAACACAATAACGAATTTATCGAGATACGGTTTGCACACGCGGTTCATAAGATCCATGAACACCGCCGGTGCGTTAGTGAGACCGAAAGGCATGACAAGGAATTCATAACTACCATAACGAGTCCGGAAAGCGGTTTTGGAGACATCTTCCCCTTTAACCCTTAGTTGATGATAACCCGAGCGGAGATCGATTTTCGAATATACACAAGACCCTTGTAGTTGATCAAAGAGGTCATCGATGCGAGGAAGAGGATATCGGTTCTTAACCGTCAATTTATTTAGTTCACGATAATCAATGCACATCCGTAGGGATCCGTCTTTCTTTTTAACAAACAAAATCGGAGTGCCCCAAGGTGAATGGCTAGGTTGGATGAAACCACGATCAAGTAGTTCTTGGATTTGACTTTGCAATTCTTGCATTTCAGATGGAGCGAGTCTATATGGTGCACGCGCTACGGGTGCGGCTCCCGGAATAAGATCGATTTGGAATTCAACCGGTCGATGAGGCGGAAGACCCGGCAATTCGTCGGGAAATACATCGGAATAGTCACTAACAATTGGCACATCATCGATGTGCTTCTCATCGGACTCGACTTTCTTAACATGAGCAAGGATCGCAAAACAACCCTTACGGAGTAGTTTTCTAACTTTAATACTCGAAACGAGGTTGAGTCCGGTGCAACTCTTATCGCCATAGACGATCAAAGGTTCACCATTCTCGATAGGAATTCGGATTGCGTTAAGATCACAAAGAATGTGAGATTTCGTTTTGACTAACCAATTCATACCGATTATTACATCAAAGCTTCCTAGTTCCATGGGTATCAAGTCAATTTCAAATTCCTTACCCAAAATTTTCAAAGTACACCCCCGGTAGTATGTGTCGGCACTTAAGAGTTTTCCGTCGGCCACTTCGATGGAATAAGTAGTATCTAAAGGGTGTGGTGGAGTGCAAAGGGTAGGAGCTAAAGTCTTGGACACAAAACATTTATCGGCACCCGAATCGAATAAGCAAGTAACATAAGAGTTGTTGAGAAGAAACGTACCCGTGACTAGTTCGTTGTCATCTCGGGCTTCCTCGGTGTTGATGTTAAAGGCTCGGCCTCGGTTGTTGGGGTTGGTTTTCTTTTTCGGGCATTCGTTCTTATAATGGCCCGTTTGGCCACATTCGTAACAAGTGACCGTTTTTGGAGGATTGGGCCCCTTTCGAGCGACGGGGGCGGTGCTTGTGCAATTGTTGGCCCTATGACCAACTCCTTGGCAACGGTGACAAATTAGCTTGTTACATTCGCCGTAATGATGTTTGTGGCACTTGTTGCACAAAGGTAAGTGTAACGACCCTGGTTTTTCCTACGTTATTTATTAATAATTATTATTATTAATACGCTTGATTAAACGAATGTATGTTATTACATTTACATGTTGCTTTAATTGCCCGTACTTGAACTTTAAATGCCCGAAACGTCTTTGTGACACCCGGAACTTGCACGAATAATATTTTAAGGTATTATTTACATTCATGATTAATTTTATTAATCATTTTAATTAACTAAGATGGTTAGTTAATTACTTGGGCTTAAGTTGGACTTATTTGGATTATTTGCAACTTGGGCTTTAATTAGTGTAATGGACTCTTGAATAAGACTCACAAGCCCACCCTACTTCTTTTAATGGACATTAAGCCCACTCTTGCATACTTGTAAGTATCATTTAAACATAAACTAACTAGTTACTTGCTTAAGGAATCTAGTTGCCTTATAATCCCCATGAGACTAACCCTTTTATCCATCTTTTGTAAGCTTTAACACCAAGTAACCACAAAACAAACCCATTCCCCCTTGCTTATGCTGCTGGCCGAATTGTTTGAGGCCTTTAGAGAGGTCATTTGCTTTCATTTATTCATTACTTCATTCCTTGTATCTCTCATTCAAACACACACACACTTTACTTGCAATTTTCTTCTCTCTTTTTCTCTCAAGTTCTTTGTTCTTTGTAAGTAATTTGAAGACATTTCTTCTTCTTCTTTCTCCCTAAAAACCGTGGCCTTTTACCCCTTAAACATCATCATCAATTGTTGTTTGTTTACTTGTTCTTACTTAATGTTTGAATACATGTAGTTACTAGTTATATGTTACTTACTTTCTAACTTTCAAGAACAAACTTACTAGTTTGATTTCTTCATCTTTATCTTGTTATAACAAGAACATTCAAGAACATAATCTATCTAGTTATGTTCTACATATTTTGTTTCAAAATAATTAAAGTTCATAGTTGTATAAACTCTTTACTTGTAGTTCTTGAAGTAACTTTGAAGTTACTTCACTTAAAGATCAACTTGGGTTGAATCTTTAAAAGTATGAGCAACTATGAATCATTTTCTTGTTTAATTAGTTTTCTACTTTATTTGTTTCAAAGATTTAAAGTTTATAATCTTTAATTTTTGTTACTTGTGTTCTTGTTTGTTGTATGTTACTAGAATACCACCTTCATGGTTGGTTTAGGCTTATCTTTCATTTTCTTTATTTCTTATTGTTAAGTTGCTTACTAAACATTTGAACAAGGACATGAAACCAACAAGAGCTTACACTTTGGTGCAAGTATCATGGATCCAACACTTGGTTGTGATCTTTCTTAGTGTTCATGAACTTGTTCATAAACTTACATGTAACCTTGGTTCATCAAACACTTACAACACTTGCACTTGAGTTATGATGGACAAACCTTGGTCAAAATGATGTTAACACATCAACGAGTTGTACACTTGAAGCTATACGCATCAAGGATGAGAACCGTGATGAACATCAAGCACCGAGACAACCGGAACTCTCCAAAACCCACTGTTCTGTCCAAAACCTACTGACCTGATGCTTCTGGAACAGACCAGTAGACCTGGGCTGTTCTAACCTTGATTTTTAGATAGAACTTTTCGAGTAGATAACTTTTCATATAGGACTCGTCTTAATCCGAGTTACGGTTTAGGATTTACGGCCCTCCGATCGTTACCATGTCCTTTAACGTTGTGCAGAAATTTCTGACCTACTCGCACTTAGACCGTCGCCACGGTCAAACCAAGACGAGTTTGCTTCTGTAAATTTTACCACACTTAAGGGACTCATAGACGGAGCCATGACCACTGGTCTCACCTTAATTCAGTAAGGGTAGAGGCCGTGGTGACTGACCGAAGTCAGCCTTTGTTTTAAACGACTTTCATAAACGAGTCTTACTTGTTACCTTTTGTTTAATGATGATTGATGATGACCCTTATGACCTTAATTACGTACTTGTAAACCTTTTGAGACGACTTATTGACTTAGTGCTATTTGACTTAGGTTGAGGACGTTTGGACCGTTACTTGCACACCACTTTCCGACTACTACCTTACCATTACTACTAATCATTGTGAGTTATAGCATTCCCTTTTTACTTTAACTTATTTTGGGAACTGAGAATGCATGCGGATTTTATGTTTTACATACTAGGCACGAGTACTTAAACTTTATATATGTGTGGGTTATATAACGGCAGAAACATTCCCTTTAGCTCGGTAACGTTTAATCATTGGTTTTTGAACCGTGAACGCGAATCTTAGATATGGATCCATAGGGTTTGACATCCCCACTCGGGCTAGTAGCGCTAGCATTTAACGAGTGTTTAATACTTCGAGGTTATACGCACTTGCCAAGTGCACTTTAAGGGGGTACATTAAACGTTAAGTTAGTTACCGGGTGCCCACGGTTAAGCATATACTTTTACATACTTTTGAATCGCTCGTTGTAGCACTGAAATCTCGTGGCCTACTTACATTACTGTTATACTTAAACTATAGCTCACCAACCTTTGTGTTGACCTTTTTAAGCATGTATTTTCTCAGGTGCTTGAAGTCGCTTCCGCTATCTTACTAGTCGTGCTGTAGAACCCGCTGCCTAGAGTTGTTATCGCATGACTACTTATGTTGCATTCAAACTTTTTACTTATGAATTTATGATATGTAACGACCATTTTGGTCACGTACACTTATTTAATGCTTCTACTTAGTGAAGCATACTTTGATTTGTAAAACAATTGACGTATGTTATGACGTCACTTTTATTAATGAATGCAAACTCTGTTTTGAAAACGCATATAGTACTTAACCTTGTAATGATCCTGTTGTTGATGGTCCGTACATGATGATTTAGTACGGGGCGTCACATTTGGTATCAGAGCAATGGTTGTAGGGAATTAGGATGCATTAGTGAGTCTAAGACCGACCCGAGTAGGATTCACTAATAGGGCTAATCTACAACTTGTTAGTTTACTTGTTTCCGCTGAACTTACTGCATGCTGCTGCTTACTGTTACTGCTATATGCCGTATGCTACTACATGATTTCACTACTGCATGCTATTACTTGCTTTCGATTGCATGCTAGTTTCGTACGATTACTGATATTGCCATGCTACTTATTGTTATACATGATTTAAACTGTTGGCCTATTATTTGCTTGCTTTATGACATACTGACATGGAAAATTTATTTTTCCTTGTTCAGATGTCGGACGTTCCACCTACTGACATCCCGAGCGGCTCAGGCCCCGTTGTTCCACCCACTGCTGCACCTGTTGCTGCTGCTGCTGCTGCCGACATTCCGGCCCCGACACCCACTGGCGACCCCGGCGCCTCTAGTTCTGGAGCTAGCTCTAGTGTGCCTATCCCGGCGTCTTCTTCCAGACCCCTGAGGCAACTGGCTCGCATTGGTGGCATGGAGATCCCCGCGGAGTTCGGGGAAGGACCCTTCCGTAATCACTGGCGCACACCTTGCCGACGCACCGCCGACGGCCTCTTAGCCGTGATTACGTCAGGCCGACACCGACAGATGTTGGCCGCTTTCGGATACGTTGAGCCACCCGCGCCACCACCGCATGATTCAGACGACGGTTCTTCCACTGATGCTTCTTCAGACGACACCTCATCTGATGACTCCAGTGATGAGGAGGATCCCGCTGACCGACCGATTCAGGCACCTTCTACCCCGCCGAAGAAGCGGTATCGCTTCGCTGGCATAATTCCTGGTCGTACTATCACTGACGCTTATGGTCGGCGTCGTAGGATCACTGCTCGTAAACGGCTGGTGCCGTACCCCGCCGACCCACAGATATTACCGTCTCCACCCAGAGCCGGACCATCCACTTCAGCACCACCGGCTCCACCTGCACCGCCAGCACCACCTGCCCCACCATCTTCCTCTAATGAGGAAATGAGGCGGGAGATTGAGATTCTCCAGACTCGAGTTACTGAGCTCGAGGAGCAGTTGGCTCATGTTTTGGACATCTTGTACCCACCATCGCCGTAGGACTTTGTACTAGATTCTGTATTGTAATCTCTTTTGTAATTTCATATTTCACTTATGTAATGTACGAACTTATTGTAATGTATGAACTTATTATCATTAATGAATGGAATTTGTGTTGTTACTTTGTGCGCAAGTGTTCTATATACGTTATCATATCATGGTTTTGTGGTACTTATATATATGCTTGCATTACTTAATCAACATGTGTTGTGCTGTTTTCATGTTGGTTGTTATATACTATATTATTATTATTTGCATAATGGATTTTGACTTGAGTCAAAATGTTTGTATAGAACATCATGGCCAACGGGAGATCTATCCCCACCGCGGCACAAATTGAGGAAATGATTAACGAGCGAGTCGCTGCTGCACTAGCTGAAAGACAACCCCAAGTTCCACCACCACCGCCTGTCAATCCACCTGTCGTCCGAGATGGGTGTACTTACAAGGAATTCCAAAACTGCAAGCCACACTACTTCAGTGGCACTGAGGGACCCGTCGGTCTCACCAGATGGTTCGAAAAGTTGGAATCGGTATTCAGGGTTAGCAATTGTTCTGAGGCTAACAAAACGAAATTTGCATCTTGCACGCTGTCTGATGGCGCGCTCACATGGTGGAATACCATGGCCCAAGCGAAAGGAATTGATGAGGCGTATGCTACGCCTTGGGAAGAATTTAAATGTGCTATGATCGAGGAATACTGTCCGAGAACCGAGATTCAAAAGATGGAAATCGAATTTATGCAATTGAAAACCGTAGGGAACGACCTTAACAGCTACAACCGTAGGTTTTTGGAATTGGCTCTTATGTGTCCAACCATGGTCACCCCCGAATTTAAGCGTTTGGAGAAATACTTCTCGGGACTTCCTAAGTCCATCAAGGGTAATGTTACCTCATCCAAGCCACCAAGTGTTCCCGAAGCAATGCGCATGGCGCATACTCTCTTGAATCAAATCATCCTTGACGAGCCGGAGAAGGCTAAGTTTGAAACTGTTAGTGGTGAAAAGAGGAAATGGGACAACAGCCACAACAACAACAGGGGTAGGAACTATGATCAAAACCCGGCAAAGCGACATGAAGGGTTTAGGCAAAACAACAACATGCACAACAACAACACCAACCCCAACAACAACAACCGCACCAATCCGAACTACAAAGGAACCCTACCACAATGCAATAGGTGCTACAAGCACCACACTGGGTATTGCAATGTTATCTGTGAGAAGTGCCAACGATCTGGACATGTTGGCAAGGATTGCAAGGTTACCACTTTGAATGTGAAGCCAAACCACAACAACAATGGGCCTAAGAAGTGTTATGAATGTGGAAAGACGGGCCATTTCAGAAACGAGTGTCCTAACAAGCGTAAGGATGGCGGACCACCACGTGCTAGAGCCTTCAATGTTAATGCAAGGGACGCTCGCGACAACCCCGACTTGGTGACAGGTATATTCAAGATCAACAATCTTTTAGCTTCTGTTCTATTTGATACTGGTGCCGATAGGAGCTATGTGTGTAGACATTTTTGTGATAAGTTAGATTGGTCGTTAGTTCCTTTGAAGGAAAGTATGCTTGTCGAGGTCGCCAATGGAAAACTTGAAAAGGTTGACCATATTAGTCGTGGAGCTATTATCAACATAGCTGGTGCAGATTTCGAAATTGATTTGATACCTATCAAACTGGGAAGTTTTGACGTGATCGTCGGTATGGATTGGTTGAGCAAGATAAAGGCCGATGTTATCTGTGGAGATAAAGCACTTCGCATACCACAAGGAGATGGCGAACCACTGGTTATCTATGGAGAGAGATGTACCTCGAAGTTGAACCTCATTAGTTGCGTGAAAGCGCAAAAGATTATGAAGAAGGGACGCTTTGCTGTCCTAGCACATGTGAAAGCGGTAGAAACTGAGGTGAAGAACGTGAACGACGTTCGAATTGTGAATGAATTTTCTGATGTCTTCCCAGAGGAATTGCCTGGATTACCACCGCCGAGAGCCGTAGAATTTCAGATTGACTTAGTGCCAGGAGCTGCACCTGTAGCTCGCGCACCTTATAGACTCGCACCTTCCGAGATGCAAGAATTACAGAGTCAACTACAAGAGCTATTAGATCGAGGGTTTATCCAACCAAGCTTCTCGCCTTGGGGCGCACCTGTGTTGTTTGTAAAGAAGAAGGATGGATCCTTCCGTATGTGTATCGACTACCGTGAACTCAACAAATTGACTATCAAGAATCGATATCCTCTTCCACGAATTGATGATCTTTTTGATCAACTACAAGGATCGAGCGTTTATTCAAAGATCGATTTGCGATCCGGATATCACCAGCTGAGGGTGAAGGAAAGTGACGTGATGAAAACTGCATTCAGGACCCGTTATGGTCATTATGAGTTCCTCGTGATGCCATTCGGTTTGACAAATGCCCCTGCCGTGTTCATGGATCTCATGAATCGTGTCTGCAAGCCTTACTTGGATAAGTTTGTTATCGTCTTCATAGATGATATCCTCATCTACTCTAAGAGCGAAGAAGAACATGAGCAACACCTTCGGCTTGTGCTTGAACTCTTAAGACAAGAGCAACTTTACGCCAAATTCTCCAAGTGCGAATTTTGGTTGAAGGAAGTACAGTTTTTGGGTCATGTTGTGAGCGACCAGGGTATCAAAGTTGATCCCGCCAAGATTGAAGCCATCAGCAAGTGGGAGACCCCCACTACTCCAACGCATATTCGCCAATTTCTAGGTCTCGCCGGTTATTATCGAAGGTTTATCGAAGGATTTTCTCTGATTGCGCGTCCTTTGACCGCACTGACTCACAAGGGCAAGAAGTTCATTTGGGAACCCACACACGAATCAGCATTCCAAACTTTGAAGAAGAAGTTAACCTCCGCACCTATCCTATCACTCCCTGAAGGCAGTGACGACTTTGTTGTTTATTGCGATGCATCGAAGAGTGGTTTTGGTTGTGTACTGATGCAACGATCAAAGGTTATTGCCTATGCCTCCCGCCAATTGAAGATTCACGAGCGGAACTACACTACACATGATCTTGAACTTGGAGCCGTTGTCTTTGCACTCAAATTGTGGAGACATTATCTGTATGGAACTAAGAGCACTATCTTCACCGACCACAAGAGTCTCCAGCACATCTTTGATCAGAAGCAACTAAATATGAGACAGCGTCGATGGATCGAGATGCTCAACGACTACGATTGTGAACTCCGTTATCACCCTGGCAAGGCCAATGTTGTAGCTGACGCTTTAAGCCGAAAGGAGAGGACGGCACCTCTCCGTGTTAGGGCTCTGAACATCACCATCCATTCGAACCTCAACAACCAGATCAGAGTAGCCCAAGTTGAGGCTCTCAAGGAGGAGAACATATCTCACGAGCATTTGAACATACTTGTCTCTCGATTCGAGGTTAGAGAGTCTGGACTCCGATGTTATGCCGGAAGAATTTGGGTGCCTTACTATGGAGATCTGCGAAGCCTGATACTTGATGAAGCACACAAATCGAGATATTCGATTCACCCCGGTGCAGGTAAGATGTACCACGACCTTAAAGAACAGTATTGGTGGCCGAATCTTAAGAAGGACGTTGCGACTTATGTTGGTAAGTGTTTGACTTGCTCGAAGGTTAAAGCCGAGCATCAGAGACCTTCTGGGTTACTTCAACAGCCGGAAATCCCACAATGGAAGTGGGAAAGGATCACAATGGATTTCATTACTAAGCTGCCGAAGACGGTGGGCGGATGCGATACTATTTGGGTTATTGTTGACCGCCTCACCAAATCTGCACACTTCCTAGCGATGAAGGAAACTGATACAATGGAAAGACTTGCTCAGCTGTACATCAAAGAGGTTGTATCTCGTCATGGTGTACCTTTATCAATCATCTCCGATCGCGATCCCCGTTTTGCTTCCAGATTTTGGCGTTCTTTGCAAGAAGCCATGGGAACTCGTCTTGACATGAGTACTGCTTATCATCCTCAGACTGACGGGCAAAGTGAACGAACGATTCAGACCTTGGAGGACATGCTGCGTGCATGTGTCATTGATTTTGGAAAGGCCTGGGAAAGGCATTTGCCACTCGCCGAATTCTCGTACAATAACAGTTATCACTCTAGCATTAATGCTGCACCTTTTGAAGCATTGTATGGTCGTAAGTGCCGATCTCCTATTTGTTGGGCCGAAGTAGGCGAAAAGCAAATCACCGGACCCGAGGTAGTTCACGAAACCACGGAGAAGATTGCTCAGATCCAAGCTAGACTTAAGACTGCCCGTGATCGCCAAAAGAGCTATGCCGATCTTAAACGGAAGGACTTTGAATTTAATGTTGGTGATCGTGTAATGTTGAAGGTTGCACCTTGGAAAGGTGTGATCCGTTTTGGAAAACGTGGAAAGTTGAACCCACGATACATTGGTCCATTCGAGATCTTGGAACGTGTTGGACCAGTTGCATACCGTTTGGATCTACCAGCACAATTGAGCTCAGTTCATCCTACCTTCCATGTGTCAAACTTGAAGAAGTGTCTTGCTGCACCCGAACTCATCATACCATTGGAAGAACTTACTATCGATGACAAACTCCACTTTGTGGAGGAACCTGTTGAAATTATGGATCGTGAGATCAAAACTTTGAAACGCAACAAGATTCCGATCGTTCGAGTACGATGGAATGCCAAACGAGGACCTGAGTTTACTTGGGAGCGAGAGGATCAAATGATGCGAAAGTATCCTCATCTTTTCCCGACTCCTCCATCTACTTCAGCTTAAATTTCGGGACGAAATTTTCTTTAACAGGTGGGTAATGTAACGACCCTGGTTTTTCCTACGTTATTTATTAATAATTATTATTATTAATACGCTTGATTAAACGAATGTATGTTATTACATTTACATGTTGCTTTAATTGCCCGTACTTGAACTTTAAATGCCCGAAACGTCTTTGTGACACCCGGAACTTGCACGAATAATATTTTAAGGTATTATTTACATTCATGATTAATTTTATTAATCATTTTAATTAACTAAGATGGTTAGTTAATTACTTGGGCTTAAGTTGGACTTATTTGGATTATTTGCAACTTGGGCTTTAATTAGTGTAATGGACTCTTGAATAAGACTCACAAGCCCACCCTACTTCTTTTAATGGACATTAAGCCCACTCTTGCATACTTGTAAGTATCATTTAAACATAAACTAACTAGTTACTTGCTTAAGGAATCTAGTTGCCTTATAATCCCCATGAGACTAACCCTTTTATCCATCTTTTGTAAGCTTTAACACCAAGTAACCACAAAACAAACCCATTCCCCCTTGCTTATGCTGCTGGCTGAATTGTTTGAGGCCTTTAGAGAGGTCATTTGCTTTCATTTATTCATTACTTCATTCCTTGTATCTCTCATTCAAACACACACACACTTTACTTGCAATTTTCTTCTCTCTTTTTCTCTCAAGTTCTTTGTTCTTTGTAAGTAATTTGAAGACATTTCTTCTTCTTCTTTCTCCCTAAAAACCGTGGCCTTTTACCCCTTAAACATCATCATCAATTGTTGTTTGTTTACTTGTTCTTACGTAATGTTTGAATACATGTAGTTACTAGTTATATGTTACTTACTTTCTAACTTTCAAGAACAAACTTACTAGTTTGATTTCTTCATCTTTATCTTGTTATAACAAGAACATTCAAGAACATAATCTATCTAGTTATGTTCTACATATTTTGTTTCAAAATAATTAAAGTTCATAGTTGTATAAACTCTTTACTTGTAGTTCTTGAAGTAACTTTGAAGTTACTTCACTTAAAGATCAACTTGGGTTGAATCTTTAAAAGTATGAGCAACTATGAATCATTTTCTTGTTTAATTAGTTTTCTACTTTATTTGTTTCAAAGATTTAAAGTTTATAATCTTTAATTTTTGTTACTTGTGTTCTTGTTTGTTGTATGTTACTAGAATACCACCTTCATGGTTGGTTTAGGCTTATCTTTCATTTTCTTTATTTCTTATTGTTAAGTTGCTTACTAAACATTTGAACAAGGACATGAAACCAACAAGAGCTTACACTTTGGTGCAAGTATCATGGATCCAACACTTGGTTGTGATCTTTCTTAGTGTTCATGAACTTGTTCATAAACTTACATGTAACCTTGGTTCATCAAACACTTACAACACTTGCACTTGAGTTATGATGGACAAACCTTGGTCAAAATGATGTTAACACATCAACGAGTTGTACACTTGAAGCTATACGCATCAAGGATGAGAACCGTGATGAACATCAAGCACCGAGACAACCGGAACTCTCCAAAACCCACTGTTCTGTCCAAAACCTACTGACCTGATGCTTCTGGAACAGACCAGTAGACCTGGGCTGTTCTAACCTTGATTTTTAGATAGAACTTTTCGAGTATATAACTTTTCATATAGGACTCGTCTTAATCCGAGTTACGGTTTAGGATTTACGGCCCTCCGATCGTTACCATGTCCTTTAACGTTGTGCAGAAATTTCTGACCTACTCGCACTTAGACCGTCGCCACGGTCAAACCAAGACGAGTTTGCTTCTGTAAATTTTACCACACTTAAGGGACTCATAGACGGAGCCATGACCACTGGTCTCACCTTAATTCAGTAAGGGTAGAGGCCGTGGTGACTGACCGAAATCAGCCTTTGTTTTAAACGACTTTCATAAACGAGTCTTACTTGTTACCTTTTGTTTAATGATGATTGATGATGACCCTTATGACCTTAATTACGTACTTGTAAACCTTTTGAGACGACTTATTGACTTAGTGCTATTTGACTTAGGTTGAGGACGTTTGGACCGTTACTTGCACACCACTTTCCGACTACTACCTTACCATTACTACTAATCATTGTGAGTTATAGCATTCCCTTTTTACTTTAACTTATTTTGGGAACTGAGAATGCATGCGGATTTTATGTTTTACATACTAGGCACGAGTACTTAAACTTTATATATGTGTGGGTTATATAACGGCAGAAACATTCCCTTTAGCTCGGTAACGTTTAATCATTGGTTTTTGAACCGTGAACGCGAATCTTAGATATGGATCCATAGGGTTTGACATCCCCACTCGGACTAGTAGCGCTAGCATTTAACGAGTGTTTAATACTTCGAGGTTATACGCACTTGCCAAGTGCACTTTAAGGGGGTACATTAAACGTTAAGTTAGTTACCGGGTGCCCACGGTTAAGCATATACTTTTACATACTTTTGAATCGCTCGTTGTAGCACTGAAATCTCGTGGCCTACTTACATTACTGTTATACTTAAACTATAGCTCACCAACCTTTGTGTTGACCTTTTTAAGCATGTATTTTCTCAGGTGCTTGAAGTCGCTTCCGCTATCTTACTAGTCGTGCTGTAGAACCCGCTGCCTAGAGTTGTTATCGCATGACTACTTATGTTGCATTCAAACTTTTTACTTATGAATTTATGATATGTAACGACCATTATGGTCACGTACACTTATTTAATGCTTCTACTTAGTGAAGCATACTTTGATTTGTAAAACAATTGACGTATGTTATGACGTCACTTTTATTAATGAATGCAAACTCTGTTTTGAAAACGCATATAGTACTTAACCTTGTAATGATCCTGTTGTTGATGGTCCGTACATGATGATTTAGTACGGGGCGTCACAGTAAGTTTCCGACATAACCCTTCTTGCCGTCGTTGTTGAAGGGCTTTTTGGTGAAGGTGTTGTTGTTGTAGTTAGTTGATGGAGTGGCTTCCCATTTCCTTTTGTTGCCACCCGACTTGTCCTCGGCCTTAGGAGCCGGTACTACGATTTCGTCAACCGTTTCAATTAATTGGCGAGCCATGTTCATAGCGGCTTGATGAGTAGTGGGTTTGGATGACATCACCCCTTGTTTGATGCTTTTTGGAAGACCGAGCATGTAGAGCTCAATCCTTTGAGATTCGGGGTTAACAAGATTAGGACACATCAAGGATAGTTCGGCGAAGCGTTGATTATAAGCCTTAAGATCGTTTCCGACCGCTTTCAAAGCTCTTAGTTCTTCCTCGAGCTTTCGGGTTTCTTCACGCGGAAAATATTCGACAATCATCTTTTCCTTCAAATCGGCCCAAGAGAGGGCATGAGCTTCATCGGTACCCACCGATTGAACATAGGTGTTCCACCAAGTGAGAGCAACACCGGAGAACGTGTGGGTGGAGTATTTGACCTTGTCTTGATCCCGACAACCGCTTATGCTAAAGACGGCCTCGGTTTGTTCAAACCAACGAGTAAGCACAACCGGTCCACCGGTTCCATCATAAGTGTGAGGTTTGCACCCCATGAAAGCTTTGTAGGAGCATCCCTCGTTTGAGTTACCGGCCCCATTGTTGTTGTTGTTGTTGTTGTGGTTGTTGTTATTGTTATTGTTGTTGGAAGAGTGACCGGCCATGGCCGCATCTACGGCGGTAGCTATCATCCGTTCGAGAGCTTGTTCGGGAGTTTCATTGCGGCGTACACGACGAGGAGCCATTGTTCCTTCAAAACAAAATAATACCGTTGGTTAGTATTCTAAATAATACTAACCGTGATATGGGATAAAGATAGAGAGAAAATTATCCTTGACCCGCCTTAAATTCTTTATGTCATAATGTCGGTATGTTCATATGAGTCACCGTAATATAATTTCCGGGAATTATATTACCCTAATTCATATGTGCATTCGACATTACATCATATAGTCAAGGTGGCGTGTCAATTAAATTATATAACGCAAGATTTAGATAGAATTAGAGTAGATATGAGTAGAAGAGTTAGAGTATAAATGCACAATTTGTCAAGTAATTCCTATGTCAAGTCTATATGCCGGTTGTAGTCTAGACTCACCAATGTACCCTAAGACTCGGGGTTGACACCAATGAACTCTAAATCCCTACAACCAAAGCTCTGATACCACTTGTAGCGACCCCGACAAATCGTCAAATGACGGCGTCATCTACGTATGGTCCCATTACATGGTCGTAAGTCTTTATAACAAAGTTTGACCGAAAAAGTATGTCGCATTCATTTCATAAATAAGGGTGTTTCAAAGTTTACAAAAGTAGTTTCCATAACAAGTACATAACAATGTTTAAAGTTTGTATGAAACACGTGCGACACGATTAAAAGTAGTCAAAAAGACGTTCCACGTAAGCAAGTATACTCGACATCCAATGCAAGTATCAAATAGTATGAGCGGAAGCATGTATCACCTAAGTTCAAGGACCTGAGAAAAACATAGAGAATCTGTCAACGAAAACGTTGGTGAAATCATAGGTTTAAATAAGTAAATGAGTAATAGTAAGTTGAACCACAAGATTTGCAACATCGATAAAGCCATAGTACATTCTAAAAGTTAATATTCACGAGCACCCAATTATCAAAGCTTAACGTTCCGTCCGTTGAATACCCCATCAATTAGTGCTAGAACAACACTGTTCCCGAAAATATATTTCATTCGTAAACGGTAGCGAACCGTTTGAATGAGGGTTTGTCAAACCCATATGGCCATATAACATAAGTTCTCGCTTACACCATCTGATGTAACTAATGATAATCGGATTGAGGATTTTCGTTCTAAACTCGTATGTAGAATGTTTGTTTTCCCGTTCTTGTGTTCACTTAGTTCAAAAGAATCGTTTATGTTTTCTCATCCCAAAAGTAAGTTTAAAAGAGTAAAAGTGGGACTATGATCTCACCTTGTATGCACGAACCAAAAAGTACTTCGACAAGTAAACGTGCAGTAACAATGCTAGTCTTGACCTAAGCAAATAGGTTGTATCAATAACGAAAGTCACGAGGGGTCAAAGTTGTTCAATTAGTCCTATGGCTCAATACGACTCGATTACGAAGCTTGTGAAGCAAATAGTCAAGTTTCATGCAAGGTACACGTATAGAAACAAGTTAGAAAGATTACATAAGTAATTGGTCAAGTTTGATTAAAAGTCAAACTTGGTCGGGTCAAAGTCAACGAAAAAGTCAACACGTTCGGGTCGGGCCTCGAACGAATTTTCTGAAGTTTTTAATCATATATAAGCATGTTGGAACAAGTCTCATGTGAAACGGAGGTCTAGAACGTCCCAAACATTTTTCGTTAAATGACAACCAAAACAGCCCACTTTAGGCTTATGGGACGGCGTCCCAAAAGGCCTAGACGGCGTCCCACTTTGAAGGGCAAGACGGCGTCTTGGACCCCTAGACGGCGTCTAGGTTTGAAAGTCAGGACGTCGTCCTGGGTATTGGGACGGCGTCTTGGCTTGTTTCCAGACCCTGGTTGCTGAAACTCCTAAGTGCACGAGTCCAAACATAAACCAACACAAATTACAACCCGCAAACATTCAAGACATGTATTTTATATCACCGGAAAGGTATTTTGACGAGGAACACAACTATGCACTTACCATAAATCAAACTTTCGCATACAACAACCAAAAACCGCATTTAGTGACCCTCATTCAATGCATATAAGTCATAAATGCTATTTAATGATTCGGTAACCAAAAGACATGAACAATATGCCGTTTCGAAGGTAATTAAGCATGCAACACAACCTAACACTTATAATTAACACTTCATGTCATTTAATGCATCAAAATCCATTCCTAGTTCATGAAACCCTAACCAAAAGTTACCAAATTTCATAATCAAGTTTAAGAGGTTTCTTTGATCAATCTTTACATCATAATGAAGCTAGTAACACTAGGAACAAGATTAAAACATGAAGTCTTAGCATCTAACAACACATGAACACTTAAAACTCAAGATTAAGCATGTTAACTTTCCATATGAACTAGTTACTCCAAAATATCAAAAACGAGCATACAAAACACATAAACAAACTAGACTTGAGCCATAGATACTAATTAACAACTTATAACTTAAAAATCTCAAGAACACAAAGATTAGTGATTTTAGAAAGTTACCCAAAATTGATGAAACCGGTATGAAATCGAAGAGGAGATCACGAGGAGTTCAAATATGTATTTTGTTTGGCAAGAAGATCACTAGCTCGGTTTTGGATGATGAATCTTTGTTCTTGAAGTTGAGAGGAAAAGTTGAAGTATTAAGAAATTGGAAGAGATGAATGAATGGATAGAATGAGAGTTTGACTCTTTGACCTAGTCACAAGTTTCAACATTTGGCAAGATTGGTCCCTCAACTTAAATCGGGTGCGGGAATTACCTAACAAGATAATTCAAACGCATATTAACGAGATGTGTTATAAACATATAACGGAACTTAACTAGTTAAACGGAAAAGTAAACGGAAAAAGGCGGGATGTTACATATTTGCCTTAGGTTGAGGACCTTCGGACCGTTTACTTGCACACCTTTACCGGACCGACTTTACGACTACATTATCATTGTGAGTTATAGCATTCCCTTTTTTACTTTAACTTATTTTGGGAACTGAGAATACATGCGGATTTTATGTTTTACATACTAGGCACGAGTACTTAAACTTTATATATGTGTGGGTTATATAACGGCAGAAATATTCCCTTTAGCTCGGTAACGTTTAGTCATTGGTTTTTGAACCGTGAACGCGAATCTTAGATATGGATCCATAGGGTTTGACATCCCCACTCGGGCTAGTAGCGCTAGCATTTAACGAGTGTTTAATACTTCGTAAACATACGCACTTGCCAAGTGTACTTTCAGGGGGTATAAACGTTAAGTTAGTTACCAAGTGCCCACGGTTAACATATACTTTATCATACTGTTTTGAAACGCTCTTTGTAGCACTGAAATCTCGTGGCCTACCTTACATACTGTTATACTTAAACTATAGCTCACCAACCTTTGTGTTGACGTTTTTAAGCATGTTTTTCTCAGGTGCTTAGAGTTGTCATCGCATGAACTACTTTATTTTGCATTCAAACATTCGTACTTTTGAACTATGACTTGTAACGACCATTGTGGTCACATACACTTATTATTTGCTTCTACTTAGTGAAGCATGCTTTTGAAATATAAAACATTTGATGTCAGTTATGACATCACTTTTTTTTATCGTGAATGCAACTTCTTTAATTACAGCATATAGTACTTAACCTTGTAATGATCCTGTTGTTGATGATTCGTACACGATGGTTTTGTACGGGGCATCACATGTATTCTAATATATTATGTAATCTTGGGATACCATAGACACGTATGCAAATGTTTTGACATATCATATCGACCCATGTATATATATTATTTGGAACAACCATAGACACTCTATATGCAGTAATGTTGGAGTTAGCTATACAGGGTTGAGGTTGATTCCAAAAATATATATACTTTGAGTTGTGATCTAGCCTGAGACGTGTATACACTGGGTAGTGGATTGATTCAAGATATATATATATATCGATTTATTTCTGTACATCTAACTGTGGACAGCTAGTTGTAGGTTACTAACGAGGACAGCTGACTTAATACACTCAAATCTTTAAAACATAATAAAAATGGTTGTAATTATATTTTGATCATACTTTGATATATATGTACATATTTGTATAGGTTCGTGAATCGATCCGTGGCCACGTCTTATTTCCGAGGAAGGAAATATCTGTGAAAGTGAGTTATAGTCCCACTTTTAAAATCTAATATTTTTGGGATGAGAATACATGCAGGTTTTATAAATGATTTACAAAATAGACACAAGTACGTGAAACTACATTCTATGGTTGAATTATCGAAATCGAATATGCCCCTTTTTATTAAGTCTGGTAATCTAAGAATTAGGGAACAGACACCCTAATTGATGCGAATCCTAAAGATAGATCTATTGGGCCTAACAAACCCCATCCAAAGTACCAGATGCTTTAGTACTTTGAAATTTATATCATATCCGAAGGGTGTCCCGAAATGATGGGGATATTCTTATATATGCATCTTGTTAATGTCGGTTACCAGGTGTTCACCATATGAATGATTTTTATCTCTATGTATGGGATGTATATTGAAATATGAAATCTTGTGGTCTATTGTTACGATTTGATATATATAGGTTAAACTTATAACTCACCAACTTTTTTGTTGACGTTTAAAGCATGCTTATTCTCAGGTGAATACTAAGAGCTTCCGCTATTGCATACTAAAATAAGGACAAGATTTGGAGTCCATGTTTGTATGATATTGTGTAAAAACTGCATTCAAGAAACATATGTCGATGTAATATATTTCTATTGTAAACCATTATGTAATGGTCGTGTGTAAACAGTATATTTTAGATTATCATTATTTGATAATCTACGTAATGCTTTTGAAACCTTTATTGATAAAATAAAGGTTATGGTTGTTTTAAAAATGAATGCAGTCTTTGAAAAACGTCTCATATAGAGGTCAAAACCTCGCAACGAAATCAATTAATATGGAACGTTTATAATCAATATGAACGGGACATTTCAATGGCTCTATATTCTGCTTTAGCAGAAGATCTAGACACCACAGACTGTTTTTTACTTTTCCAGGAAACTAAAGATCCACAAAAAATACCAGATAACCTGCCCCAGTGTCTACTCCCAGACCCTCGAGGTCACAACCCCGCATCGGTGGGATTGAGATTCCCGCGGAGTTCGGGGAAGGGCCGTTTCGTAACCGCATGCGCACGCCTTGCCGACGCACTCCCGACGGACGTTTAGTCGTGATTCCGCCAGGTAGACACAGACAGATGTTGGCCGCCTTCGGACGTGATGTGTTAAGACGTAACCTTTAAAATGTAGACAATATGCTTAATAATTAACACATAATACAGGCAACTAAAACCCGATCATGTAGTAACTAGCAAGTAAATTGACCAGTTCGATCCATAGGGAGAAGTTTGTTTAAATGATTTTACCACGATTAATTATTCTAAAAAAAAAGGAGTTTATATTTGAAGTTGTGTTTTTGTTTAACGAAACAGTAAATAAATATAATGAAAGAAAATAATGAGAATGCGGTGTTTACTTCTATGCTTGATAGATGACAGGGATTGTTCTTTTATAATTAAAACCGTTATGCGATAGTTACAATAGAGTAATTTATATCAATTTCACAATATCTATAAATTTAAGAACTATGTTTAATCAACAGGATTCTTTCTTGGTTAAATTCACATAAAACCTAGTTTACTAAGATCACTCTAAGTAAACTACATGATTGTAAAACCTAAATATCATCCAATTACCATCCTATATTCACATATAAGTGTCTAGATCACTAGGTGTTGAAGTACAAATTATAGCCTTAGATAAATTCACATAAATCAAGTCATAACTCGTATAATTGAACTAGAATATAAAGATAGTTACAACAATGGATTTCTTGAAAGAACATGGTGATTTAGATTGATTAACTAACTAGATTCAACCCGGTTAAACTCACGTGAAATCTTAATTACAACAATCACTTGAGGTAATTTCATAACTATGTTGCTTTGGAACTTATTCAATTACCGAATTAAACACATAACAAAATCACTTAAGTGTATGTATCTAATCGTCTAGATTACTAGATGTATTGAAGTATAGATTGTTTTCCTAGTTAACTTACATTAATAGGTTGCAATCTATATAATTGAAGTAATGATCTAAACATGCATAACAATGGTTCTTACGGTTGAACTAGATAATTAAATCAATCAAACATATGTATAACTAGCATAACATCAAAGTATAGAACAATCCCAAGCCATAAATCTTACATTGAAGCAAACACACAAGGCTTTTAGCCTAACATAATCATAGTAGAACTAATGAAACAGTAAATACAAGTTGAATTCATGTTAAAAAGATATAGAACAAAAGTACTAATTGCGATAAACGATCCTAGCTTAATATTGATGTTGAAAGAGTGGAGATTAACTTGCAGCCTTCCTTGGACCTTGAAAATCGTCTTAAAACTGGGGGAGAACGTAGTAGTGAAAGTTCCTCAAGTAAGTAACCATTTGCTTCATTAAATAGCCTAAAAAGTTAGGTATTTTGGCCAGAAAGTGACCAGATGCGCCGCATCTCTTTGGGATGCGCCGCATTTCTTTACGTTTAGTAGATTCCAGCTCGATTCTGCACTCAGGACTGTCGGCAGGGGGCCAGATGCATCGCATCTGGGACAGATGCGCCGCATCTGGCTTGGATGCGCCGCATCCATCTCAGATGCGCCGCATCTGTTGCTGTTTTGGCCCAGAAGTCTTCATGCTCCGCATCTGAAACTGTCGGGAGTTATTTGGTGTAAAGATGCGCCGCATCTAAGAGAGATGCGCCGCATTTGGACCTGTTTCAGTGGTTTCGGGCTGTTTTACGCATTTGATCTTCGTTTTAACTCTGTTTTCGCTGTTGGTCTTCATTTATTCATTCACAATGGACTTTTTACAAATGTACATGAATTACAATACATACGTATAACAATTACATACAAATGGAACAACATTGGATCGAAATAACGACAATAAACATGTATAATTTTGGCGTTATCAAAATCCCCACACTTAAACCTTGCTTGTCCTCAAGCAAGACTTACAAGAAATTGAAATTTACTACAGTAAACACACTTATTTAAATGAGAACACAAAAAAATGGGACTCACACTCTCTCGATATAATACACAAGACACACAAGTTATTTAGTAACACAATAACTCACGCTATATGGAAATCACACTCGGGTCAAAATATATCACACTCACACTTAATTCACACACGAATCAAACTCATGCGTTTTGAGTACACACGCCTTTGGAGTACACACGCGAAATGAAATCACGCCAAAGTCGAAAGGTGGGTTTTAAAGTCCACATTTCTTGAAAATTTGGATCCTTAGGGAAATTAGGACCTTTGCTAAAAACCTTTTATGTTTTGAAAATTATTCATGTTAGTTTTTACACTAATCAAGTTTTCCGGTTTTAACCTCAAAGTCCGGTTGAGGGTAACTGAAAACCAGAGCCTCAGTCGGCGCTTAGCAAGCTACTCGCCCCCATGATTGAAGTATCATGGAACTTGAAACCGGATGTCCTAAAAATGGTTTTACACAATATAGTTCATAAAATAGCATAAGTTTTTAGAAGAAACTATATCATGTCCAAATATCATCGGTGAACCATGAGTTTGCACACCTCAATTTGTTATGGCATATGTATGTTAACCGCGGTCAACATAGATGCGGTTGATCTTTACGGAGATCATCCATCTGGAGATTAGATTCATTAGTCTTAAAAGCTAATTTGCAATGTGCCCCCCCATTGTACGAGACAGATCCATCTCATGGTTAGGATAAGTCTGACCACCAAAAACCCTGTTTGATGCTGAGGTGAGGTGGATTTCCAGCCGATGATAGAGATGACTTTTCAAGATTTTTCGTCAACCTACAGCTGTTCTGGACTACGACTTCTAACATAAGTTAGCAAGTGTGTCATATTTTGAAGACTTGACTTCCATCACAATCATTACATGGATGAGCATTGGATTAGATTGTTAGAACAACAAATTACTTGATGACTTTCATTTCATCCAGAATGTGGTATAGCATGATGATTATATCTTTTATATGACAAACTCAATCATTTGGTTGTTTCTTAATTTGTTTTGTGATAATAATTTCGGCGTATACACCTAGTTTTAAAATCTACAAATTTTAAACAAAATTTGAATTTATGAAGATAAAAGTTTAAAAATTTTCACCATTTTAAGCCTTTTTAACTAAAATTAAAAACCCGAAAGAATTTTAAGCCTTTTTAGCTAAAATTAAAAACCCTAAAGAATTTATAACTTCCTCCCCACACTTGAGTTCATGTATCGTCCTCGTTACATGAAATCAGAAAAATTTAAATTCAAGAGGGTCAAAGAGTGTAAGAGAGTTTATTACTTTCAAGGTTTAAAACCGAAGTTCACGGGATGATGGCGCTGAACTGAATGCCAGCATAAGAACATCATCCGCTTCTTGCAACCACAAAACAATCACCAATCAAGTATGTGCTGAACTTACTGCCAGTCTTTGTAAAAATGCAGCATATAGCACAATGCTCACCTGTAGCAATTCAAACAAAGGTACCATACGATTCACACCAAAAAAAGATGGGGGTGTACTCCATGTACTAAAAACCCCACTTTTAATTATCTAAATTATTCAAATCACAATTATCCAAAATATTATCTAGTTATTACACACCAAACTTGAAAAGAAATTGTTTTTGAAATAAACCAACATCAACCAAACCTGTCACACATCAGGAAAAATTACGTCATCCTCAGAAAAATCCCCAAAATGAGTTACTTGGGCCAGCTCCACCTTCGCTTTGATTTCCCGCGTCGTCGTCCTGAAATATTGAGGGGTTGTACCCCTGATAAGTTCCTTGAGCAGGGACGACCGCAGTGTCTTCAGTAGGCGGGTTAGGAGGAGGAGGATAAGGCGCAGGATATGGATCACCCATTCGAACCCAAGGTTTGTATGCAGGTCAAGGAGAGGGGGTATAGTTAGCGGGATCTGCGGCGTATGACACTGCCTGTTCATGTATCCAATTAAGCTGATTTTGCTGCCCTGCTTGAGTATACCATGTTCGATCATTCCCAACATTGATGTAATGTTGCATCTCCCTGTTACCTGCATCGTAGTGATCAATTACTTTTTGGGTGTTTTGATCACTATGGAGTCGCATATCTGAAAACTGGCGCGCCATGTAAGCCTCCCAATCATTTCCCGGACCCGAACTACTTCCAACATTCGGCTGTGGATCTGGTTGGTGTTGGGGTTGTTCTGGTTGCCTGTTCACGGGATCCTCATACCTAGTTAGAAGGCCGTTCGACCCCCTCATCAAAATGTTCACCCTTGTATAACTCACTCTATCAAAGGCAATCATATGTTTCTCCTCTAACCCACTTGTGTTGATTCGAAAATGTTCGGAAATCCTGGTTACAAAATGACCGCCCATGATTGGTGTAATCTTTTTCCTTTCTTCGAGGAGGAAAGTGAGAATCATTTGTGGGATATGAACATGGGAGTGATCCATTATTGCATGAATGTACCATATATCCAAGTTGGTGACCTTTTCACTACTGTCTTTTCGACAGTTTATGGTACTTGAAATGAATCGTTAGACGCATCGGTGCTCGTAGGTACGTAGCTTGCTACAAGTCTGCTTGCTTGCACTATATGCGGTATTGCTCATGTCCACCCATGCTTCTGAATGATTAAAAGAAGAAACATAGTATATACACTGATTAAAGTAATTTTGCATCAGTTGATGTGGCAACCCTTCATAAATATCCAACGTCTTCACAAATTGCAGCAGCGTTAATGTCCTGTCTTGCCCTCCAAGACGAAATCTCATAAATGTACCCGATGTTGGTGACGTGTAATCAACCCTAAGTGAACCAACGAATTCTTTGACTAAAAGTGGATACACTTTTTCTTGCATTCTGAACAGGTTTTCCCAAGCATATATTCGATGGCCGTGATATGTTACTCGGAAAAGGTTGCGAAAATTTTGATATTCGCCGGCTTCCTCTAATGGTGTCCAATCGATATATTTCCCCGGGTATACATCTTTGTGTAGAAGTGCCTTTATCCATTCATGGTATTCTGGATGCCTCAAAACTGCATTGATCCATGGATTCGGAGTGGTTAATCCACGGACATTTAACTGCCGGTTATCAATATCCATTTCTTCCTCTTCAGCAGCATGTTCTTCTTCACTTGTATCCTCATCTACAATTGCTGGGGCTTTTTGATTTTTTGATTTAGGGTTTGATGATGATGCTCTAGTCTACAAAAACACAACAAAACCAAACAAACAAAAAAAACAAACCAAGTTGATTAGCGTTAAAGTTCCAATTAAATCTCAATGTTTATGTTAACCAATATCTTAACATGGTATGAACTATTTTCACTCTTTAGCAAACATGAACTAGTATGCCAATTGATTCAAATCACTTTACAAGTATAATCATACATAGCATGCTTCATTTCACCAAACACTTGCAATGTCATAACATATGGAACCATAGGCATTCATCAAAAAGCATGTTAAACAATATGCAATCAATGGTTTTCATACATTTAGAACATTAAATTCATCTCAAGTCAACAACTTCATCAAAACGCTTAATCATATAATCCTCAACTTATATAATAATTACTTTCAAATCAAAATAACACCAAGTTAAGGTTCACATGTGTTTACCATAAGTAATGATTTGCATAACTTCAACTTAGAACACTTACTAGTTAACAAAAGTCAAAATCCCTAATTCAAGAACCCTAAAATTCAATAATTTGTGTGTTCGTGTAATTCAACAAAGGTTCATGCGATTTTGTTAATGTATACTAGTAATCAAACTTCAAAATATCTCAATTGAATAATTTAATGGCCAAAAGTCCGAAACCCCTAAATTCATGAAGAACCCTAATTTCCAAAGTAAAGATTTAAGCAAATAATCATGAAATTAGAGCATGAATAAGGATTAGTAGCAACAATTTAAGCATATAATGACCAAAACATGAACATTCAAACATCCTCACACTAAGAACAAGCAAAATCTGATTTTTAGATTGAAGAACACAAGAATCATGAAGTGTTTAGGATTAATCTTACCTTTCTCATGTTGATAATCGGATTTGATGCTCAAAGATGGGATTAATCGGTTCAATTAGTGAGTAGAGATTGAAATTTTGAGAGAGAATGAGATGGAATTCGGAGTAGTAGGTGAAAAAATGAGAAAAAAATGATAAACTCCCGTATTTGTGCAAAAAAAATGGGGCAGAAACCAACATACAGACACAGATGCGGCGCATCTGTAGCAGATGCGGCGCATCTGGTTCAGATGCGGCACATCTGAAGCAGATGCGGCGCATCAGATGGCCCAAATGCGGCGCATGACCCTTTCTCGGCGCATTCAAAGTTCACGGGGTTTTTCTTGTCTGCAGATGCGGCGCATCTATCACAGATGCGGCGCATCTGCACCTGTTGCACCAGTTTTTGACGTTTTTCGCGTTTTAAACATTTCGGAAGGTCCCTAAACAACTTGGTTCGTATAATAACTTAGAAATCACTCAAAACACTCAAATATATTAAAATACGTACACGAGTGGGACTATATACATGTTGTGAAGTTTAACGAGTCGTTCACGCGACTCCGTCCCAAGCTAATTAGCGTTGGGGAATAGGATGATGTCATCTCGAACCGTGGTGTCCATTCCATCGAAATAGAGTTTTAATCGATGACCATTCACCTTGAAGGTATTTCCGTTTCCAAACAACTCAACATATCCCGATGGGAATGCTTGTTTCACCAAATAAGGTCCCGTCCATCGGGACTTCAACTTTCCGGGAGAAAATTTAAACCGTGAGTTAAAAACTAAAACCTTATCACCGGTTTTAAATTCTTTCACTTCTTTCAATCGGGCATCATGCCACCTTTTCATTTTCTCCTTATACGAGCTCGAATTCTCGTACGCTTCTAACCTCAACTCTTCCAATTCATGCAATTGCATGAATCGGTTTTCACCAGCCTTTTCCATGTCTAAATCACAAAGTTTTAATGCCCAGTATGCTCTATGTTCCACTTCAACCGGAAGATGGCATGCTTTACCGTATACAAGTCTAAATGGTGTGGTACCGATTGGTGTTTTAAAAGCAGTCCTAAAGGCCCACAACGCATCATCCAACTTGCGTTGCCAAATCTTAGGGTTGTTATCAACCGTCTTCTCAAGTATGCGTTTCAAGGCACGATTTGTGTTCTCCACTTGACCACTCATTTGCGGGTGGTACGGAGTAGAGAAATGATGAGTTACGCCATACTTCTTCAACACCTTTTCAAGAAGGTTGTTGGAAAAATGAGTTCCTCGATCGGATATGAGCGCTTTTGGGATTCCAAAACGCGAGAAGAGATTTTTCAAGAAGTTCACCACCACCCTAGCATCATTCGTAGGTAAAGCTTTTGCTTCAGCTCACTTAGATACATAGTCAACGGCTACTAGGATGTATTTGCACTTATGGGAACTTGGAAATGGTCCCATGAAATCGATTCCCCAAATATCAAAGATTTCACAAACTTGGATGCCGGTTTAAGGAATCTCATCCTTTTTCGTGATGTTACCCGTTCATTGGCATGCATTGCAAGTCCGAACAAAATTATGGGCATCTTTAAAGATCGTGGGCTAATAAAAGCCTGAGTCAAGGATTTTTCTTGCGGTGTGGTTTGGTCCGAAATGACCGCCGGTGGGCCCTTGATGGCAATGCTCGAGAATTTGTTGAGCCTCTTTTCCGTACACACAACGGCGAATCATTTGATCTGCTCCAACACGGAATAGGTCGGGATGTTCCCAGAAATAGGACTTCAAATTCGCAAAGAATTTCTTCTTTTGTTGATAAGAAAGTCCTTTTTGAAGAATGCTTGAAGCAAGATAGTTTGCAAAATGGGCAAACCATGGGATTTCAGATTCCTCGTCAACCCTCATTAGAGATTCGTCCGGAAATGTGTCCTTGATGATTGTATCATCGAGTTTATCTAATTCGGGGTTTTCAAGTCGGGATAAACAATCGGCGGCTAGATTCTCGGCTCCTTTCTTATCACGTATCTCAATGTCAAACTCTTGAAGTAGAAGAACCCAACGTATGAGACGATGTTTTGCATCTAGTTTCGAGAATAAGTACCTAAGAGCCGAATGATCCGTGTAAACAATGGTTTTGGACAACACCAAATATGACCGAAATTTATCAAACGCATAAACAACCGCTAGGAGCTCTTTTTCCGTGGTGGTGTAATTAATTTGAGCTCCCGTTAGCGTTTTGCTTGCATAATAAATTGGAAGAAAATGATTATCGGGTCGTTGTCCTAAGACAGCACCTAAGGCATAGTCGCTTGCGTCACACATTAGCTCAAATGGCATACTCCAATCCGGAGATACGATAATGGGAGCTTGTGTGAGTTTTGACTTTAGAATCGAGAATGCATTTTCGCAATTAGAATCAAAGTCAAATGGAGCATCCTTTTCAAGAAGCTTGGTTAATGGGCGGGCGATTTTAGAAAAATCTTTGATAAATCGCCTATAAAATCCCGCGTGACCAAGAAAGCTTCTAATTGCCTTGACATTCGTCGGTATAGGTAGCTTAGAGATAACTTCAATTTTAGCTTTATCTACCTCTATTCCTGCATGAGATATTTTGTGACCAAGTACAATGCCCTCCTTCACCATGAAGTGGCATTTTTCCCAATTCAGGACCAAATTTGCTTTCTCACATCGGATAAGCATACGTTCAAGGTTAAAAAGACATGATTCAAAAGAGTCTCCAAACACGGAAAAGTCATCCATGAAGACTTCCATACAATCCTATATCATATCATCAAAAATTGCCATCATGCACCTTTGAAAGGTTCCGGGTGCATTGCATAAACCAAATGGCATGCGGCGATAGGCAAAGGTCCCAAAAGGACAAGTGAATGTGGTCTTTTCTTGGTCGTTGGGATCAATTGGAATTTGGAAGTAACCGGAGAAACCATCTAGAAAGCAATAGTATTCTTTCCCCGCTAATCGTTCAATCATTTGATCAATAAAAGGTAACGGGAAATGATCTTTTCTAGTGGCATCATTGAGACGCCTGTAATCAATACAGACTCTCCAGCCGGTAACCGTTCTAGTTGGAACGAGTTCGTCTTTTTCATTTACAATAACGGTTGTACCCCCCTTTTTGGGTACTACTTGTACTGGACTAACCCAAGGACTATCGGAGATGGGGTAGATTAACCCGGCGTCAAGAAGCTTGACTACCTCCTTTTTAACAACCTCTTTCATGTTGGGATTTAGCCTGCGTTGTCTTTATACTACTGGTTTGAAGTCATTTTCAAGGAGAATTTTATGTGTACAATAAGACGGGTTTATCCCTGGAATGTCGGTCGTTTTCCAGGCTATAGCCTTTTTATGGGTTTTCAAAACAGAGATTAACCTTTTCTTCTCGTTACCGGAAAGATGTGAAGCAATAATTACTGGCAATTGAGATGTACCTTCGAGGTAAGCATACTCCAAGTGTTTGGGTAGCTCCTTAAGCTCTAGTACGGGTGGTTCTTCCAAGGAATTCTTTATTCGGAATCTATCTTTATTTCCGATATCTTCAAATGATTCTTCTTCCTTAGGAAACTCTTCTTTCATGGTCTCATCATCCGTGACCGCTTTCATCAACTCATCAAAATCCTCATCAATATTGAAATATTCACTTTCACTCACCGGGGCAAACCCCGAGGTATCAATTTCAAGTAGCTCCTGTAATTCATTCTCAACACAAAAGTTTATAACATCAATTTGAAAACAAGAGTCATCGGTGGAAGTGGGTCTTTTCATGGCTTTGTCAATATTACAAACTATTCTCTCGTCTCCCACACCTAGACTTAATTGTTCTTTTTGGACATTAATGATAGCATCTGCAGTGTTAAGGAAAGGACGTCCTAAAATGATAGGAACTTTTGTGTCCTCTTGCATTTCTAGAATAACAAAGTCGACGGGAAAGACAAGTGAGCCAACTTTTACAAGAATATCCTCGGCTATACCTATGGGCGTATCAAATGATTGGTTTGCTAATCGAATACCCATCCGGGTTGGTTTCAAATCTCCTAAGTCAAGTTTCAAGTATAACGAGTAAGGCATTAGGTTAACACTTGCACCTAGGTCGGCTAGCGCATCATACACTACCGAATCACCCATCATACATGGTATGATAAAACTACCCGGATCTCCCAATTTTGGAGGTACATTTTGCTTTTTCAAGATGGCCGAACACTCCTCGTGGAGGAATGTGGCAGATACTTCTTGGTATTTTCCTTTCGAGGATATGAGATCTTTCAAAAACTTCCCGTAATGGGGCATACCCTTAAGAACCTCTGCGAGTGGCATGTTAATGCTGATTTGCTTGATCATATCCGCAAATTTCTGATATTGGCTCGCGAGTCTGTCTTTCTTCAACGCTTTTAGGTACGGAATGGGTGCCTTGTACACCTTCACTGGTGGTTCTTCACTTTTCTTCGATATGACCTCCGGTAGATCACCTTTCTCTTGCTCTTTTTCAACATGCTCAACTATATCAACAGGCTCCTGCAAAACAGAAGGAGACAAGGGAACTTCCGGGGACTTAAGGGTCTCCGGGTTAGTAGTTAAACCGCTTCTAGTGGTTATAGCATTTACATGCTCATTCCTTGTTTGATTGTTACTAGGATTCACTTGAGTATTTGAGGGGAGAGCACCAGGTGGTCTCTCTGCTAGTAACTGTGAGATCCTTCCAACATCCCTTTCTAAGTTTTGAATCGTAGCTTGTTGATTGCGAATTTGCTGAGTTTGAATTTCTGAATTTTGTTCGTGTTTAACCATAAAATCTCTCAACATATCTTCTAAACCGGATTTCTTCTCAGGTTGTGGTTGTATAAGTGCTTGTGGTTGTGCTTGTGGTTGATTGTGTTGGAAATTATTTTGGTAATTTCGTGGCGATTGATTACGATTGTTAAGATGATTGTAACCCGGTGGTGTATTTCTTTGATTTTGATTCTGGAAATTTCGGTTATTTTGGTAACCTGCATTCCCTCTGTGGTAGTTGTTGTTTGAACTTGAAGGTCCTCCTATTTGATAACTGTTGACAGGAGGATATTTCCGGTTATTTGCTTCAACCGTCGGAAAGTCATCAAAATTCATCTCACCTTTTCGCATGTAACCTAGGAAATTTGCTTGCTCTTCCATCGTCGTTTGGTCGCAATCTCGTGTGAGGTGGGGACCTTGGCACAACTCGCACCCTACCCTGATAGCGTGCATTTCTTTGGTTACCTTCTCGATTTGCCTTGCTTGATTTGCCAATTGAACTTTTAATGCAGCGATTTCATCGTTGCTTTCGACATTAGCAACTATTGACGATCTAGAGAATTCCATCTCCTGATGCCAATTATGAGAATGGGCTGCTATATCGGCAATTATCGTGTGAGCGACTTCGGGCATTTTTTTCATGATTGATCCTCCTGCTGCAACATCTATATCCTTCCGGGTAGCCACATTGACTCCTTTATAGAAAATTTGGACTTTTTGGAATGTATTCAACCCGTGTTGAGGACATACCCTAAGCATTTTATTAAATCGGGTCCAAGCTTCATAAAGAGTCTCGTTAGACTTTTGCTTGAAGTGATTTATGTCACTTTGCAATTTTGCTGCTTTCGAAGCGGAGAAGAATTCTGACAAAAATTTGTCCATCATATCATTCCAGTTTTTAATATAACCTTCTGGTAATGAGTCTAGCCAATATCTTGCATCATCCTTTAGGGACCATGGAAAGATTTTTAGACATGCAACTTCATCGGAGACATCTTTGATTTTGAAAAGCTTGCAAATGCTTACAAACTTACGAAGATGCTCGTTAGCATCCTCATTTGGGGCTCCACCGAATTGACATGTATTAGTCACCATGTGGAGAAATTGTCCCTTTATTTCAAAACCATCAGTCATCGTAGGTTGAACAATTGCGTGGCCTTGTCCTGTCCTTGTTGCCTTCATCAAAGCATCCATCGTTTGATTTGTAGCCGTCATCTCTTCCTCTTCTTTAATGACTGGCTCGATGATTGGTTGAACAATTGGTTCAGAGTTAGAATCTAACGAAAGTGATTCTAATCCTTGAGCAAGAGATTCTACTTCTTAAGCTCTTAAGCGTTCGTGAAGTTCTCTTTCAGGTTCAGGATATGAAGGAATTAAATTAGAGTTGGAAGAACGTAGATTCATGCACTAATGCCTATCCTGCAATCACAACAACACAAACAAACCAATTGCAAAAATACAAGCTTACAATAAAAAGTAACTTTTCTAGGAATTGAATTCCTACAAAAGGATCGAATAATTCAAAGTTTATTAAAATCTTTTAACAAAACCGCTCCCCGGCAGCGGCGCCAAAAAGTTGATGTGTTAAGACGTAACCTTTAAAATGTAGACAATATGCTTAATAATTAACACATAATACAGGCAACTAAAACCCGATCATGTAGTAACTAGCAAGTAAATTGACCAGTTCGATCCACAGGGAGAAGTTTGTTTAAATGATTTTACCACGATTAATTATTCTAAAAAAAAGGGAGTTTATATTTGAAGTTGTGTTTTTGTTTAACGAAACAGTAAATAAATATAATGAAAGACAATAATGAGAATGCGGTGTTTACTTCTATGCTTGATAGATGACAGGGATTGTTCTTTTATAATTAAAACCGTTATACGATAGTTACAATAGAGTAATTTATATCAATTTCACAATATCTATAAATTTAAGAACTATGTTTAATCAACAGGATTCTTTCTTGGTTAAATTCACATAAAACCTAGTTTACTAAGATCACTCTAAGTAAACTACATGATTGTAAAACCTAAATATCATCCAATTACCATCCTATATTCACATATAGGTGTCTAGATCACTAGGTGTTGAAGTACAAATTATAGCCTTAGATAAATTCACATAAATCAAGTCATAACTCGTATAATTGAACTAGAATATAAAGATAGTTACAACAATGGATTTCTTGAAAGAACATGGTGATTTAGATTGATTAACTAACTAGATTCAACCCGGTTAAACTCACGTGAAACCTTAATTACAACAATCACTTGAGGTAATTTCATAACTATGTTGCTTTGGAACTTATTCAATTACCGAATTAAACACATAACAAAATCACTTAAGTGTATGTATCTAATCGTCTAGATTACTAGATGTATTGAAGTATAGATTGTTTTCCTAGTTAACTCACATTAATAGGTTGCAATCTATATAATTGAAGTAATGATCTAAACATGCATAACAATGGTTCTTACGGTTGAACTAGATAATTAAATCAATCAAACATATGTATAACTAGCATAACATCAAAGTATAGAACAATCCCAAGCCATAAATCTTACATTGAAGCAAACACACAAGGCTTTTAGCCTAACATAATCATAGTAGAACTAATGAAACAGTAAATACAAGTTGAATTCATGTTAAAAAGATATAGAACAAAAGTACCAATTACGATAAACGATCCTAGCTTAATATTGATGTTGAAAGAGTGGAGATTAACTTGCAGCCTTCCTTGGACCTTGAAAATCGTCTTAAAACTGGGGGAGAACGTAGTAGTGAAAGTCCCTCAAGTAAGTAACCATTTGCTTCATTAAATAGCCTAAAAAGTTAGGTATTTTGGCCAGAAAGTGACCAGATGCGCTGTATCTCTTTGGGATGCACCGCATCTCTTTACGTTTAGTAGATTCCAGCTCGATTCTGCACTCAGGACTGTCGGCAGGGGGCCAGATGCGCCGCATCTGGGACAGATGCGCCGCATCTGGCTTGGATGCGCCGCATCCATCTCAGATGCGCTGCATCTGTTGCTGTTTTGGCCCAGAAGTCTTCATGCTCCGCATCTGAAACTGTCGGGAGTTATTTGGTGTAAAGATGTGCCGCATCTAAGAGAGATGCGCCTCATTTGGACCTGTTTCAGTGGTTTCGGGCTGTTTTACGCATTTGATCTTCGTTTTAACTCTGTTTTCGCTGTTGGTCTTCATTTATTCATTCACAATGGACTTTTTACAAATGTACATGAATTACAATACATACGTATAACAATTACATACAAATGGAACAACATTGGATCGAAATAACGACAATAAACATGTATAATTTTGGCGTTATCAAAATCCCCACACTTACATACTGTTTTGAAACGCTCTTTGTAGCACTGAAATCTCGTGGCCTACCTTACATACTGTTATACTTAAACTATAGCTCACCAACCTTTGTGTTGACGTTTTTAAGCATGTTTTTCTCAGGTGCTTAGAGTTGTCATCGCATGAACTACTTTATTTTGCATTCAAACATTCGTACTTTTGAACTATGACTTGTAACGACCATTGTGGTCACATACACTTATTATTTGCTTCTACTTAGTGAAGCATGCTTTTGAAATATAAAACATTTGATGTCAGTTATGACATCACTTTTTTTTATCGTGAATGCAACTTCTTTAATTACAGCATATAGTACTTAACCTTGTAATGATCCTGTTGTTGATGATTCGTACACGATGGTTTTGTACGGGGCATCACATGTATTCTAATATATTATGTAATCTTGGGATACCATAGACACGTATGCAAATGTTTTGACATATCATATCGACCCATGTATATATATTATTTGGAACAACCATAGACACTCTATATGCAGTAATGTTGGAGTTAGCTATACAGGGTTGAGGTTGATTCCAAAAATATATATACTTTGAGTTGTGATCTAGCCTGAGACGTGTATACACTGGGTAGTGGATTGATTCAAGATATATATATATATCGATTTATTTCTGTACATCTAACTGTGGACAGCTAGTTGTAGGTTACTAACGAGGACAGCTGACTTAATACACTCAAATCTTTAAAACATAATAAAAATGGTTGTAATTATATTTTGATCATACTTTGATATATATGTACATATTTGTATAGGTTCGTGAATCGATCCGTGGCCACGTCTTATTTCCGAGGAAGGAAATATCTGTGAAAGTGAGTTATAGTCCCACTTTTAAAATCTAATATTTTTGGGATGAGAATACATGCAGGTTTTATAAATGATTTACAAAATAGACACAAGTACGTGAAACTACATTCTATGGTTGAATTATCGAAATCGAATATGCCCCTTTTTATTAAGTCTGGTAATCTAAGAATTAGGGAACAGACACCCTAATTGACGCGAATCCTAAAGATAGATCTATTGGGCCTAACAAACCCCATCCAAAGTACCAGATGCTTTAGTACTTTGAAATTTATATCATATCCGAAGGGTGTCCCGAAATGATGGGGATATTCTTATATATGCATCTTGTTAATGTCGGTTACCAGGTGTTCACCATATGAATGATTTTTATCTCTATGTATGGGATGTATATTGAAATATGAAATCTTGTGGTCTATTGTTACGATTTGATATATATAGGTTAAACTTATAACTCACCAACTTTTTTGTTGACGTTTAAAGCATGCTTATTCTCAGGTGAATACTAAGAGCTTCCGCTATTGCATACTAAAATAAGGACAAGATTTGGAGTCCATGTTTGTATGATATTGTGTAAAAACTGCATTCAAGAAACATATGTCGATGTAATATATTTCTATTGTAAACCATTATGTAATGGTCGTGTGTAAACAGTATATTTTAGATTATCATTATTTGATAATCTACGTAATGCTTTTGAAACCTTTATTGATAAAATAAAGGTTATGGTTGTTTTAAAAATGAATGCAGTCTTTGAAAAACGTCTCATATAGAGGTCAAAACCTCGCAACGAAATCAATTAATATGGAACGTTTATAATCAATATGAACGGGACATTTCAATGGCTCTATATTCTGCTTTAGCAGAAGATCTAGACACCACAGACTGTTTTTTACTTTTCCAGGAAACTAAAGATCCACAAAAAATACCAGATAACCTGCCCCAGTGTCTACTCCCAGACCCTCGAGGTCACAACCCCGCATCGGTGGGATTGAGATTCCCGCGGAGTTCGGGGAAGGGCCGTTTCGTAACCGCATGCGCACGCCTTGCCGACGCACTCCCGACGGACGTTTAGTGGTGATTCCGCCAGGTAGACACAGACAGATGTTGGCCGCCTTCGGACGTGATGTGTTAAGACGTAACCTTTAAAATGTAGACAATATGCTTAATAATTAACACATAATACAGGCAACTAAAACCCGATCATGTAGTAACTAGCAAGTAAATTGACCAGTTCGATCCATAGGGAGAAGTTTGTTTAAATGATTTTACCACGATTAATTATTCTAAAAAAAAGGAGTTTATATTTGAAGTTGTGTTTTTGTTTAACGAAACAGTAAATAAATATAATGAAAGAAAATAATGAGAATGCGGTGTTTACTTCTATGCTTGATAGATGACAGGGATTGTTCTTTTATAATTAAAACCGTTATGCGATAGTTACAATAGAGTAATTTATATCAATTTCACAATATCTATAAATTTAAGAACTATGTTTAATCAACAGGATTCTTTCTTGGTTAAATTCACATAAAACCTAGTTTACTAAGATCACTCTAAGTAAACTACATGATTGTAAAACCTAAATATCATCCAATTACCATCCTATATTCACATATAAGTGTCTAGATCACTAGGTGTTGAAGTACAAATTATAGCCTTAGATAAATTCACATAAATCAAGTCATAACTCGTATAATTGAACTAGAATATAAAGATAGTTACAACAATGGATTTCTTGAAAGAACATGGTGATTTAGATTGATTAACTAACTAGATTCAACCCGGTTAAACTCACGTGAAATCTTAATTACAACAATCACTTGAGGTAATTTCATAACTATGTTGCTTTGGAACTTATTCAATTACCGAATTAAACACATAACAAAATCACTTAAGTGTATGTATCTAATCGTCTAGATTACTAGATGTATTGAAGTATAGATTGTTTTCCTAGTTAACTTACATTAATAGGTTGCAATCTATATAATTGAAGTAATGATCTAAACATGCATAACAATGGTTCTTACGGTTGAACTAGATAATTAAATCAATCAAACATATGTATAACTAGCATAACATCAAAGTATAGAACAATCCCAAGCCATAAATCTTACATTGAAGCAAACACACAAGGCTTTTAGCCTAACATAATCATAGTAGAACTAATGAAACAGTAAATACAAGTTGAATTCATGTTAAAAAGATATAGAACAAAAGTACTAATTGCGATAAACGATCCTAGCTTAATATTGATGTTGAAAGAGTGGAGATTAACTTGCAGCCTTCCTTGGACCTTGAAAATCGTCTTAAAACTGGGGGAGAACGTAGTAGTGAAAGTTCCTCAAGTAAGTAACCATTTGCTTCATTAAATAGCCTAAAAAGTTAGGTATTTTGGCCAGAAAGTGACCAGATGCGCCGCATCTCTTTGGGATGCGCCGCATTTCTTTACGTTTAGTAGATTCCAGCTCGATTCTGCACTCAGGACTGTCGGCAGGGGGCCAGATGCATCGCATCTGGGACAGATGCGCCGCATCTGGCTTGGATGCGCCGCATCCATCTCAGATGCGCCGCATCTGTTGCTGTTTTGGCCCAGAAGTCTTCATGCTCCGCATCTGAAACTGTCGGGAGTTATTTGGTGTAAAGATGCGCCGCATCTAAGAGAGATGCGCCGCATTTGGACCTGTTTCAGTGGTTTCGGGCTGTTTTACGCATTTGATCTTCGTTTTAACTCTGTTTTCGCTGTTGGTCTTCATTTATTCATTCACAATGGACTTTTTACAAATGTACATGAATTACAATACATACGTATAACAATTACATACAAATGGAACAACATTGGATCGAAATAACGACAATAAACATGTATAATTTTAGCGTTATCAGGACGCTTCGGATTACCAGCTCAGCCACCAGTGTCACCACCACACGATTCGGATGACTCATCATCCACCGATTCTTCATCATCAGACGACTCCAGCGATGATGAGGATCCTGCTGATAGACCTATTCAGGTACCCTCCACCCCGCTGAGGAAGCGGTACCGTTTCGATGGCACCGTCATTCCAGGGGTGAATGGAGGTCGTGCTTTTACTGACGCTTTTGGCCATCGTCGTAATGTTACTGCTCGTAAACGAGTTGTGCCATACCCTGCCAACCCACAGATACGTAAGGTTCCCCGTTACGTATTGACTATTCCTGGAACCGTACCACCTAGATTTAGATACGAACCACTTACATCTAGGGACGTACCGTCTACATCCGGAGCCGAACCATCTACATCAGCACTACCGGCACCACCGGCACCACCCGCCCCACCTGCACCGCCTGCCCCACCAGCTCCCTCTAACGAGGAACTGATGAGGGAGATTGAGACTCTCCGAGCTCGAGTCACTGAGCTCGAGGAGCAGTTGGCTCGAGGAGCAGTTCACTTGCCTTCACCATAGGACCTTGTATTTAGATTTTATGATGTAATCTAGATATAGTTTCATGTATTTCATATGTATTGTACGAACTTATTCAGATGTATGAAACTTATTATTATTAATGAATGGAACTTTGCGTTATTTAATTCTTGCACGATGTTCTATTTACATTGCTGTACGATGATTCTGTGGTATTTGTACCTAGATGCATTATTTAATAACATGTGATGTTTTGATTCCATGTTGGTCACTATATACTGTATTATTACTACTTGCATACTGGATTTTGACTTGAGTCAAAATTTTTGTTTAGAATACCATGGCTAACGGAAGATCCACACATACCGCCGCCCAGATTGAGGACATGATCAACGAACGGGTCGCTGCAGCCCTAGCAGAAAGAAATCTCGAAGCTCCACCGCCACCACCACCGGTTATTCCACCCGTTCGAAATGGGTGTACATACAAGGAATTCCAGAGCTGCAAACCGCATAACTTCAGCGGCACCGAGGGACCAGTTGGTCTCACCAGATGGTTCGAGAAACTTGAATCAGTATTTCGAGTTAGCAACTGTTCGGAGGATAATAAGACCAAGTTTGCATCTTGCACGCTATCTGACGGCGCGCTAATGTGGTGGAACACGTTAGCTCAAGCAAAAGGGATTGATGAGGCGTATGCTACGCCTTGGGAAGAGTTTAAGTGTGCTATGATTGAGGAATACTGTCCAAGAATCGAAATTCAGAAGATGAAAATTGAATTCTTGCAGTTGAAGGCCGTAGGGAACCACCTTAACAGTTACAATCGTAGGTTTTTGGAGTTAGCATTAATGTGTCCGACCATGGTCACCCCCGAATTCAAGCGCATGGAGAAATACTTCTCGGGACTCCCTAAGTCCATCAAAGGAAACGTCACCTCATCCAAACCACCGAATGTTCCCGAAGCAATGCGCATGGCGCATACTCTCATGAATCAGATTCTTATTGATGAGCCGGAGAAGGCTAAGTTTGAGGCTGGTAGTAGCGAAAAGAGGAAATGGGATAACAACCACAACAACAACAACAACAACAACAATAACAGAGGGAGAAACTACGATCAGACCCCCGCCAAGAGGCTCAACAACGGTGGAAACCCTAATCCCAACAACAACACTAACACCAACCCGAACTACAAAGGAACCTTACCACAATGCAAGAGGTGTTACAAACACCATACTGGATATTGCAATGTTGTCTGTGAGAAGTGTCAACGGGCTGGGCATATCGGGAAAGACTGCAAGGTCACCACTTTGAATGGGAAGCCGAACACCAATGGGCCAAAGAAGTGCTACGAATGTGGACAGACGGGCCATTTCAGAAATGCATGCCCAAACAAGCGAAAAGATGGCAGGCCACCCCGTGGTAGAGCTTTTAATGTTAATGCAAGGGATGCACGCGATAATCCCGACTTGGTGACAGGTATATTCACAATCAACAATCTTTTAGCTTCTGTCTTGTTTGATACTGGTGCGGATAGAAGTTATGTATGTAGAAATTTTTGCGATAAGATTAATTGGTCATTAGTCCCGTTAAAAGAGAGTATGCTTGTCGAGGTCGCCAATGGAAAACTCGAAAAGGTTGACCATATTAGTCGTGGAGCTATTATCAACATAGCTGGTGCAGATTTCGAAATTGATTTGATACCTATCAAACTGGGAAGTTTTGACCTGATCGTCGGTATGGATTGGTTGAGCAAGATAAAGGCCGATATTATCTGTGGAGATAAAGCACTTCGCATACCACAAGGAGATGGTGAACCACTGGTTATCTATGGAGAGAGATGTACCTCGAAGTTGAACCTCATTAGTTGCGTGAAAGCGCAAAAGATTATGAAGAAGGGACGCTTTGCTGTCCTAGCACATGTGAAAGCGGTAGAAACTGAGGTGAAGAGCATGAACGACGTTCAAATTGTGAACGAATTTTCCGATGTCTTCCCAGAGGAATTTCCTGGATTACCGCCGCAGAGAGCAGCAGATTTTCAGATTGATTTAGTGCCAGGAGCTGCACCTGTAGCTCGCGCACCCTATAGACTCGCACCTTCCGAGATGCAAGAATTGCAGAGTCAACTACAAGAACTACTTGATCGAGGATTTATTCAACCAAGCTTCTCGCCTTGGGGCGCACCTGTGTTGTTTGTAAAGAAGAAGGATGGATCTTTCCGTATGTGTATCGACTACCGTGAACTCAATAAATTGACAATCAAGAATCGGTATCCTCTTCCACGAATTGACGATCTTTTTGATCAACTACAAGGATCGAGCGTTTATTCAAAGATCGATTTGTGATCCGGATATCACCAGCTGAGGGTGAAGGAAAGTGACGTGATGAAAACTGCATTCAGGACCCATTATGGTCATTATGAGTTTCTCGTGATGCCATTCGGTTTGACAAATGCACCTGCCGTGTTCATGGACCTCATGAATCGTGTCTGCAAGCCTTACTTGGACAAGTTTGTTATTGTCTTCATAGATGATATTCTCATCTACTCTAAGAGCGAAGAAGAACATGAGCAACACCTCTGATTAGTGCTTGAACTCTTAAGACAAGAGCAACTTTACGCCAAATTCTCCAAGTGTGAATTTTGGTTGAAGGAAGTACAATTTTTGGGTCATGTTGTAAGCGACCAGGGTATCAAAGTTGATCCCGCCAAGATTGAAGCCATCAGCAAGTGGGAGACCCCCACTAATCCAACGCATATTCGCCAATTCCTAGGTCTCGCCGGTTACTACCGAAGATTCATCGAAGGATTTTCTCTGATTGCGCGTCCTTTGACCGCGCTGACTCATAAGGGCAAGAAGTTCATTTGGGAACCCGCACACGAATCAGCATTTCAAACTTTGAAGAAGAAGTTAACCTCCGCACCTATCCTATCACTTCCTAAAGGCAGTGACGACTTTGTTGTTTATTGTGATGCATCGAAGAGTGGTTTTGGTTGTGTACTGATGCAACGATCAAAAGTTATTGCCTATGCCTCCCTACAATTGAAGATTCACGAGCGGAACTACACTACGCATGATCTTGAACTTGGAGCCGTTGTCTTTGCGCTCAAATTGTGGAGACATTATTTGTATGGAACTAAGAGCACTATTTTCACCGATCACAAGAGTCTCCAGCACATCTTTGATCAGAAGCAACTGAATATGAGACAGCGTCGATGGATCGAGACGCTCAACGACTACGATTGTGAACTCCGTTATCACCCTGGCAAGGCCAATGTTGTAGCTGACGCTTTAAGCTGAAAGGAGAGGACGACACCTCTTCGTGTTAGGGCTCTGAACATCACCATCCATTCGAACCTCAACAGGCAGATCAGAGTAGCCCAAGTTGAGGCTCTCAAGGAGGAGAATATATCTCATGAACATTTGAACATACTTGTCTCTCGATTCGAGGTTAGGGAGTCTGGACTCCGATGTTATGCCGGAAGAATTTGGGTACCTTATTATGGAGATCTACGAAACCCGATACTTGATGAAGCACACAAATCGAGATATTCAATTCACCCCGGTGCGGGCAAGATGTACCACGACCTTAAAGAACAGTATTGGTGGCCGAATCTTAAGAAGGACGTTGTGACTTATGTTGGTAAGTGTTTGACTTGCTCGAAGGTTAAAGCCGAGCATCAGAGACCTTCCAGTTTACTTCAACAACCAGAAATCCCACAATGGAAGTGGGAACAGATAACAATGGATTTCATCACCAAGCTACCAAAGACGGTGGGCGGATATGATACTATTTGGGTTATTGTTGACCGCCTCACCAAATCTGCACACTTCCTAGCGATGAAGGAAACTGATACAATGGAAAGACTTGCTCAACTTTACATCAAGGAGGCTGTATCTCGTCATGGTGTACCTTTATCGATCATCTCCGATCGCGATCCCCGTTTTGCTTCTAGATTTTGGCGTTCTTTGCAAGAAGCCATGGGAACTCATCTTGACATGAGTACTGCTTATCATCCTCAGACTGACGGGCAGAGTGAACGAACGATTCAGACATTGGAAGACATGTTGCGTGCATGGGAAAGGCATTTGCCACTCGCCGAATTCTCGTACAACAACAATTATCACTCTAGCATTAATGCTGCACCTTTTGAAGCATTGTATGGCCGTAAGTGCCGATCTCCTATTTGTTGGGCCGAAGTAGGCGAAAAGCAAATCACCGGACCCGAGGTAGTCCACGAAACGACGGAGAAGATTGCTCAGATTCAAGCTAGACTTAAGACTGCCCGTGATCGCCAAAAGAGTTATGCTGATCTTAAACGTAAAGACTTTGAATTCAACGTTGGTGATCGTGTAATGTTAAAGGTTGCACCTTGGAAAGGTGTGATCCGTTTTGGAAAACGTGGAAAGTTGAACCCACGATACATTGGTCCTTTCGAAATCTTGGAACGTGTTGGACCCGTTGCATACCGTTTGGATCTACCAGTACAATTGAGCTCAGTTCATCCTACCTTCTACGTGTCGAAATTGAAGAGGTGTCTTGCTGCATCGGAACTTATCATACCACTTGAGGAACTTACGATTGATGACAAACTCCACTTTGTGGAGGAACCTGTTGAAATTATGGATCATGAGATCAAAACTTTGAAACGCAACAAGATTCCGATCGTTCGAGTACGATGGAATGCCAAACGAGGACCTGAGTTTACTTGGGAACGAGAGGATCAAATGATGCGGAAGTATCCTCACATTTTCCCGACTCCTCCATCTACCTCAGCTTAAAATTTCGGGACGAAATTTTCTTTAACAGGTGGGTAATGTAACGACTCTAGAATTTCCAACATTAATTTATTAATAATTACTATTATTAATACATGTGATTAAACGAATGTATGTTATTACATTTACATGTTGCTATGATTGCCCGTACTTGACTTTTAAGTGCCCGAAACGTCTTTGTGACACCCGGAACTTGCACGAATAATATTTTCAAGTATTATTTACATTCATGATTAATTTTATTAATCATTTTAATTAACTAAGACTATTAGTTAGTTACTTGGGCTTTAATTGGGTATAATTGTTAATTAGTTGAACTTGGGCTTTGTTAGTGTAATGGACTCATGAATAAGACTCATAAGCCCACCCTACATCTTAAATGGGTTTATTAGCCCATGTCTTGCAAGTGTAAGTAATACTTAGAGATTGAACTAGCTAGTTACTTCATTAAGAATCTAGTTAACTTGTTATCCCCATGCATGACCATCAATTAACCAAAACTTTTAAGCTTTTCATGCTTGTGACTAGTGTGCATTTCACTCCCCTCTTGGGAGTAGCTGGCCGTCGGCCTAAGGGCCATTAGATGGGGTTTTTGTTTCAAAATTTTGATTACATATCACTTGCATTCCTCTCTCTTTTACACACACACTTACTTGCATACATTCTTCTCTCTTTTCTCTCTCATTTTTCTCTCTTCCTTGTAAGTATATTGAACAACTTCTTCTTCCTTTTTGTCTTGCTAAAACCGAAATCTACATCTTCATCATCATCATTCTTTTATTTAAATGTTACTTGTCTTTGATTACTAGTTATTTAAGTCATGTTGTTGTTACTTATCTTCATGTTACAAGAATAAACTCACTAGTTTGATTCTTCATTTTTATCTTGTTATAACAAGAACAACAAGACATAATCTATCTAGTTATGTTCTACCTTACTTGTTTCAAAAGTTGCAAGTTCCATTTGTTGATTAAAGACATACTTGAAGCTCATGAAGTAAACTTTAAAGTTTACTTTCTAAAGATCAAACTTTGGTTTGAATCTTTAAAGTATGAACAACCATGAACCTTTTCTTGTTTATTTAAGTTTACTTCTTCAATTTATGCACTTTAATTTCATGTAGTTAGTTTATATGGTCAAGTACTACAAGTTAGTCTTGATCTCATATCTCTTGAACAAATTAAGTTAACTTTGAAAGTTCAAGAACACACAAATAAGTTTTCTTTAAATATAACTTTGGATCTAGACTTTTGAGTCTTGGATCTTCAAGATCAAACTAAGAACTATGTTCTACTACTTATGACCTTGATTAGTTAGTTTACTTTCAAGTTTGTAACTTGTTATTAGCTTTAAAGTCCATGTATGTGTTAGATCTAAGACTTTGATGCAACTTTGGTTCATCAAACTTCATACAACTCTTAAGTGAGTTGTGCTTCATGTCTTAGACTTGCACATGAGTTATGATGGTCAAGACTTGGTTAAGATGATGTAGATACATCAATGAGTTGTACACTTGAAGCTATATGCATCAAGGATGAGAACCATGATGAACATCAAGCACCAAGACCACCGGAACCCTTTTAAACTCACTGTTCTGTCCAAAAGCTACTGGTCTGGTGATTCTGTAACAGACCAGTAGATCTGGGATGTTCTAACCTTGATTTTTAGATATATCTTTTCGAGTAGATAACTTTTCATATAGGACTCGTCTTAATCCGAGTTACAGTTTAGGATTTATGGCCCTCCGATCGTTACTATGTCCTTTAACGTTGTGCATAAATTTCTGACCTACTCGCACTTAGACCGTCGCCACGGTCAAACGAAGACGAGTTTGCTTCTGTAAATTTTATCATACTTAAGGGACTCATATATGGAGCCATGGACACTGGTCTCACCTTAATTCAGTAAGGGTAGAGGCCGTGGTGACTGATCGAATTCAGCCTTTGTTTTAAAGTAATTTCATAAACGAAACCTACTTTACGCCTTTTGTTTAATGATGATTGATGATGACCCTTAAGACCTTAATTACATACTTTTAAACCTATTAAGATGATTTACTGACTTAGTACTATTTGCCTTAGGTTGAGGACCTTCGGACCGTTTACTTGCACACCTTTACCGGACCGACTTTACGACTACATTATCATTGTGAGTTATAGCATTCCTTTTTTTACTTTAACTTATTTTGGGAACTGAGAATACATGCGGATTTTATGTTTTACATACTAGGCACGAGTACTTAAACTTTATATATGTGTGGGTTATATAACGGCAGAAATATTCCCTTTAGTTCGGTAACGTTTAGTCATTGATTTTTGAACCGTGAACGCGAATCTTAGATATGGATCCATAGGGTTTGACATCCCCACTCAGGCTAGTGGCGCTAGCATTTAACGAGTGTTTAATACTTCGTAAATATACACACTTGCCAAGTGTACTTTCAGGGGGTATAAATGTTAAGTTAGTTACCAAGTGCCCACGGTTAACATATACTTTATCATACTGTTTTGAAACGCTCTTTGTAGCACTGAAATCTCGTGGCCTACCTTACATACTGTTATACTTAAACTATAGCTCACCAACCTTTGTGTTGACGTTTTTAAGCATGTTTTTCTCAGGTGCTTGAGGTTAGCTTCCGCTGTGTACTAGTCGTGCTGTAGACACCCGCTGCTTAGAGTTGTCATCGCATGAACTACTTTATTTTGCATTCAAACATTCGTACTTTTGAACTATGACTTGTAACGACCATTGTGGTCACATACACTTATTATTTGCTTCTACTTAGTGAAGCATGCTTTTGAAATATAAAACATTTGATGTCGGTTATGACATCACTTTTTTATCGTGAATGCAACTTCTTTAATTACAGCATATAGTACTTAACCTTGTAATGATCCTGTTGTTGATGATTTGTACACGATGGTTTTGTACGGGGCATCACATGTATTCTAATATATTATGTAATCTTGGGATACCATAGACACGTTTGCAAATGTTTTGACATATCTTATCGACCCATGTATATATATTATTTGGAACAACCATAGACACTCTATATGCAGTAATGTTGGAGTTAGCTATACAGGGTTGAGGTTGATTCCAAAAATATATATACTTTGAGTTGTGATCTAGCCTGAGACGTGTATACACTGGGTCGTAGATTGATTCAAGATATATATATATCGATTTATTTCTGTACATCTAACTGTGGACAGCTAGTTGTAGGTTACTAACGAGGACATCTGACTTAATACACTCAAATCTTTAAAACATAATAAAAATGGTTGTAATTATATTTTGATCATACTTTGATATATATGTACATATTTGTATAGGTTCGTGAATCGATCCGTGGCCAAGTCTTATTTTCGAGGAAGGAAATATCTGTGAAAGTGAGTTATAGTCCCACTTTTAAAATCTAATATTTTTGGGATGAGAATACATGCAGGTTTTATAAATAATTTACAAAATAGACACAAGTACGTGAAACTACATTCTATGGTTGAATTATCAAAATCGAATATGCCCCTTTTTATTAAGTCTGGTAATCTAAGAATTAGGGAACAGACACCCTAATTGACGCGAATCCTAAAGATAGATCTATTGGGCCTAACAAACCCCATCCAAAGTACCGGATGCTTTAGTACTTTGAAATTTATATCATATCCGAAGGGTGTCCCGAAATGATGGGGATATTCTTATATATGCATCTTGTTAATGTCGGTTACCAGGTGTTCACCATATGAATGATTTTTATCTCTATGTATGGGATGTATATTGAAATATGAAATCTTATGGTCTATTGTTACGATTTGATATATATAGGTTAAACCTATAACTCACCAACTTTTTTGTTGACGTTTAAAGCATGCTTATTCTCAGGTGAATACTAAGAGCTTCCGCTATTGCATACTAAAATAAGGACAAGATTTGGAGTCCATGTTTGTATGATATTGTGTAAAAACTGCATTCAAGAAACATATGTCGATGTAATATATTTCTATTGTAAACCATTATGTAATGGTCGTGTGTAAACAGTATATTTTAGATTATCATTATTTGATAATCTACGTAATGCTTTTGAAACCTTTATTGACAAAATAAAGGTTATGGTTGTTTTAAAAATGAATGCAGTCTTTGAAAAACGTCTCATATAGAGGTCAAAACCTCGCAACGAAATCAATTAATATGGAACGTTTATAATCAATATGAATGGGACATTTCAATGGCTCTATATTCTGCTTTAGCAGAAGATCTAGACACCACAGACTGTTTTTTACTTTTCCAGGAAACTAAAGATCCACAAAAAATACCAGATAACCTGTAACAGACTTCCTGTTCATTTTGCATTTACCCAAATCTAAATCACGGTAAGCATAAAGTCCAAGATCATTACCTTTAACAATATGAAGACCTTTACCTGGAGCTCCTTTCAAATATTTAAGAGTTCTAAAAGCTAAATTAAAATGAGATTGTAAAGGAGCATGCATATACTAACTCAAAACATGAACAGTAAAAGAAATATTTGGTCTAATCAAGGTTAAATAAATCAATCTTCCAACCAACTTTTGATACTCTGTGACATTAATTAACATCTTGTCTTTATCACTTTGTTTACAATTAACATTTAAATTTGGTTCAATAGGATTGCTTATAGGTTTGCAACTTAACAAGCCATAATCATTTAAAAGTTTCAAGCAATATTTCCTTTGAGGCAAACCAATACCTCTATTAGTTTTAAGAACTTCAATTCCAAGTAAGTATTTTAATTCACCTAAGTCTTTTATCAAATATTTTGTTTTAAGAAAAGACTTAAACTCCTCAATTTTAAGTTTGTTGTTTTCAGTAATAACAATGTCATCAACATATACAAGTAATGCCATAAAAACACTACCAGTATTTTTAATGTATAATGAATAATCAGACTTACTTTGAATAAATCCATTTTCAATTAAAGCTCCATTGAGTTTAGCATTCCAATATCTTGGAGCTTGTTTAAGCCCATACAGTGACTTAGTTAATTTACACACCTTATTATTATTCAAAGAATTTGTATAGTAACCTTTTGGTATAGTCATGTAAATTTATTCTTTTAGATCACCATAAAGAAAAACATTATTTATATCAAGTTGATATAAAGGCCAGTTATTCTGAATTGCAAATGTTATGAAACACCTTACAGTTACATCTGAAGAAAATATATATGTATATATGTTTTCATAAAGATTGTAATTAAAAGTTCTCTTATACAAACTATTAATGATGAGAATATTTTAACGGGTAGATAATACCCTAGAAATATTTAGATTTCACATTAATATGTTACGTTGTACATTCTTCAATTCCGATTCAACAGCCATTTACTATCCTACTTACAACCACAGATATACGTATCCGTTCACCGAAGAACAACCATTTTCATCCAAATTTAATTTCATATTCAGATTTTGACAGATCAGAATCCAACAGGTGGCATAATGAAGAAAATTATTGACATAATAAAAATTGATTAGAAACAAACTAATTATGTATGTAAATTTTTTTAAGAATTCACGCTAACAATATCCTAGCTAACTGTTCCTATATCCGTTATGACTATTTATTTGTAATATACCAGTCTTGGCTAATCCTGAGACAATATAATATAATCTTAGTTAGTTAGGACAATAGTTATATAATACGTCTTGATTAAATAAATTATATATTGAAATATTGGACTATATTTGGACTACTAACAATGGAATACTAACTTTGAACGATTAAAAAGGTATTAAAATATTGATTATAACATATGAAACTAAATATTTCTTCAAGTTTGCCACTTGATTTCATCTTAAACAATCATATATATCTTGACGATTACAACATGCGTTTAAACCTTTCAAACTCTTGAATATACCTCATATTGATAACTAATAATTCAGATATGAGAGTGCTGATGAAGCAGCAAAAGTTGTAGATGGTCTTAATGTCCAAAAGTTTGATGATAAAGAATGGAGTGTTGGAAACACTCAATAGAAAATTGGTACTGAAAAATGGATTGAGCAAACCATGAAGGAGACTGTGGACAAATCACAAAGACTAAACTTGTACTTAACGAATCCAGCTGATTCAGTATATGCTGAAACCTTTAAACGAATATCTTGCTCCTACTTATTCTAAATCCTTGCGGACAAATTTCTTCATCATCTCCTGATCTTAAATATTTTAAATTCTAAGATATCATTGTATCTTTCATTATAAATATCTTCGATATTTCTGAAGATACCTTCATAAATATCTTTGTCCGAAATTATCTATCTCCTCGTGCTATCTATGTTGCATCATAAAAGAAACCGTTTTATTTTCTATCCTTCTGTAAAATTTGAGTTTAAATTATGAATGTTTCTGGAGTAGTGATGGGAATTGAAGCATGAGTTAGTATTGTTGATGCATTTTATGTAAGTCCCTAGACATCTAACCTACGTCCATTGCAGGTACTTCAGTTTATGGGATACCATGATCGCTCGTTATTATCCTATCTGTGTTTGTATGCGGTTACAGGTACTGCAGGAACGCGATATGGATATTTGACTATGTTAGACTTAGTCAGACGTGCAAGTGAAGTCTCACTCGTACGGCTGACAGGCTCATATGCACGGTTGATGCTGAGCTAAGTTACAATTATAACCTAAATGAGATGACACAAGTGAGTGATCACCCGTACGGCTGATGAAGCCAACTCGTACGTGTGATGGATGACTCGTACGGGTGAGTCAACAGCAGAGGTATATAAGTGTAATGTTCTTCATTTTAGGTTAAACCTCTCACACACACACACCACTCAGATCTGGTTCCCTGAATTCTATCCTCTCTCAACCCAAATCACTCCAGGTAGTGAATAATAGCTCTAGGCATTAATCTAATCACACCCTTATTGTGGTTTGACTAATTTAATCCCAAAAAGCTCCTAATATTCACTTAGCCTAAAAAGCTCCTAATATTCACTTAGATTGGTTTGATTCACTAATTCCGCCTTTGTGTGAATTAAACTGTTGATTTCGAAGTTCCTAGTCATGTTTCATCATTGGTATCATAGCGTTGGTTGTGATTTCAACATCATCTAGTGATTTTTGGTGATTAATGAGTTTATTATTTTGGGTTTTTGAGATAAAGGTGATTTTAATCAAAAAGTAATCATCTTTACGTGTGTAATTGTCATTAGAGAGTGTGTTTATGTTAGTTTAGTGCTAATACAGTTATTGGACGAAGAAATTGAGGTTTAGTATCAATTTATAGGGTTTTTGGGTGATTAGAGCTGAACAGCAGTTCACACGAGTGGGTCAATATTTTGATCATACGCGCGGTTGACCACACGATTGACTGTCACTCGTGAACTCACACGCACGGGTTAGCATAACCTTTTGAGGTTAAGTGACTACAGTCTGATCACACGAGTGATCACGCGGTTGATGTAGTGACCCGACAAAATCGTCATTTACGGCGCCGTTAACTTAGGTCCCTTTGCGTGGTCACAGTCCCTATATGAGACGCGTTTGACCAAAATTATGTCGCATTCATTTGAAACGTACAAGACTTGCAAAGTTTAGTTTACCAAACGGTTCGACAACAAGTTTAAGTTTACAAAAGTTGTAAAGTATAAATGAAATAACTTGCGACATAATATAAGTTGAAAATCACAGTTGCTATAAATAGCGTAAGTATGTATGCTTGACCCCAAGCAAGTATATCAAAGTGTGCGCATGTATGCTTGACCCCAAGCAAGAAATCAGAATGCATGCATGTATGCTTGACTCCAAGCAAGTATAAGTGTACGCGAAAGCATGTATCAAATAGCCATTCATGAACCTGAGAAACATATAGAAAACTGTCAACGAAAAACGTTGGTGAAATCATAGGTGTATTAGTAAACATTGTTTTTGAACCATAAGATTTTGTATTTCCATAACGTTGATTATCTAAATCATTTGCATTCCAAAAGTATGTTTGCGAGCACCTAATTATCAAGACTTAACTGTTTTACACCTTGTTGCGTAGTGTTAGAACATACACTAAACCCGAAAATATATTTCATCCGCTAACGGTAGCGAACCGTCCGAATGAGGCTCGTCAAGCCCATGTGATCACATAATATAAGTTCTCGCTTACACCCTGCAAGTGTAACTAATGATAATCGAATTGAGGCTTTTTGTTCTAACTCGCTGTGGAATGTTTGTTTCCGTACTTGTGTTCAAAGTATAAAAGTATGATATGTATATGTTTCTAATCCCATGATTTAAAAGTATAAAAGTTGTTGAAAGATGGGACTATGATCTCACCTCGAGTGCACGATTATAAATGTATTTCACAAAGTAAACATGTGCATGAAAGTTGCTTAGCCTTGACCTAAACAAGTAAGTTGTATTAATTAACCGGTTACGACACAAGGTCGGGCGAAATGTGTTCAATTAGCCATATGGCTTGTTATGACTCGAATAGTATAGCATGTGAATCACGTTGTCAAGTTTCATGCAAGAATCAAGTATAAAGGTACGTTAGAACGATTGCATAAGTGTTTGGTTAAGTTTGACTAAAAGTCAAACTTGGTCAAAGTCAAAGTCAACGAAAAAGTCAACACGTTCGGGTCGGGTCCCGAACTATTTTTCTGAGCTTAGAAGTCATGTATTAGCATGTTGGTCAAGTTTCATATCAATAGGGGGTGCATAGCATAGCTAGAATTAAACGAAAAATGACGTTTTTGGGCAGTCTGCCTCAGATGCGCCGCATCCAAGGCAGATGCGCCGCATCTGGACCTGGTTCAGCAATTCTGGGACAGTTTAACACTTAGACGATTCCAACATCAAACAACCATAACTTATGAACCGTGAACATTCAAAACACGTATCTTATATCGTTGGAAAGGTAATTTAAAGAGGAATACAACTAAACACATTTCATCAATCAATTCCATCATTAACAATAATTAAAACCTCAATAAATGATCATTAAACGTTCAAAATCAAAGTTTTAAGTTCATAAAACGCATTTCAAGATTCGGGAATCCAATTTACACATATGATATGCCGTTTCGAATGTAATTAAACATACAATACAACTAAACACTTACTAATAACATTTCATAGCATTCAATACGTCAAAAGTTTTGTTTTAAAGTTCATCAAACCCTAACCAAAATCATGAATTCAACCATTTTGCAAATGAAGCTTTTCTAAATCAACCTACACATCAAAATGAAGCTAATGATGCTAGTAACACATTTAATACATGAACTTTAACATTTAATCAACATTTAATCACCCAAAATCAAAGATTAAACACACCCATTTCAAGTTCATGCTAGTTTATGCAAAACAACAAGATCGACCAAATAATTCATATATTCAAGCTAGACACGAGCCATAGACACTAACTAACACCATTTCAAGTCAAAAACACGAATTAGAGAAATCTAGAGTTTTAGAAATGTTACCCAAATGAGATGAAATTTGTATCAAAATGTAGAGGATGAAGAGAGGATTCCAAATATGTAGTCGGATTTGTTGTGAGCTTCCTAAATGTGAAATGGATGATGATTTCTTGTTTGAGTGTTTGAGAGAAAAATAGGAAGTAAGAAAGAAAGAAAGAAAGAAAGAGATGAATGAATGAGTGGAGATGGTGAGGTGGTTGACTAGTCAACTACTAGCCACCTCTTTGGTCAAGTGGCAAAACTAGTCCCTCGATTTCGGATGCGGGTGCGTGAATTACCTAAACGAAATATTTTAAAAACGCTAGGGTAAACGAGAGATGTTAAATCAAATAACGGAAATACTAAAACACTAGTCAACGGAAGATACTAATTTAGATAACGAAAGATATTATCTAAAAAAAAGATGGTGTTAGAAATAAATTTAATGGAAAAACGCAGAATGTTACATTACCTACATCTTAAAAGAAATTTCGTCCCGAAATTTAGTTGGAAGTAGTAGTTGTTGTTTCTTCTTCGAAACCTTGCGTTGTAAATTATACGGATAAGTGAAGGTACTTCCTTGGGTATTTCAACAAACTTCAAAAATCGGGGTTTTACTTTGTTTCAAAATTTGGTTTCACGATTCATAGTTTCAACCGGTCCTCCTAGGAAGTGAAGTTTAGCATCGATAGTAAGTTCATCGAAGAGGATAACAAGTTCTTGTTTTGCAAGACACGTCTTTAAGTTTGATACACAGAATGTAGGGTGAACGGAATTTGTTTGAATTGGGAATTCGAAACGGTAAGTAACGGGTCCAATACACCCCAAGATTTCAAAAGGATTAATGTACTGCGGATTTAGCTTCCTACGTTTCCCGAAACGGATTGCACATCCTCAAGGTGCGACTTTTAACGTTACGCAGTTTCCCACTTGGTATTTGAGAGATTTACGTCTAACATCGGCATAGCTCCTTTGGCGACTACGGATCGTCTTGGGCCTCTCTTGGATTTGAACGATCTTAATGGTTATTTCATGAATGAGTTCGATTCCGGTGGTTTGATTGTTGCCTACGTTGGCCCAACAAATTGTAGAACGATAATTGCGGTCATATAAAGTTTCGAAAAGGTGCGGCGTTAATACACGAAAGAAAATTTTGTAGTAAGAGAATTTGACTAAAGGCAAGTACTTTTCCTCAAGTAAATTTGAAGTTGATAACACGAACTCGTATTATGGTTTCCAAGGTTTGAATCGTATGTTTGTTTGGTCCTTCGGGATATGGTTGATGTGTTGTACTCATGTTTAAACGTGGTCCCGAGGCTTTTTGTAAGGCAATCCAAAAATGTAGAAGTGAAACGAGAATCTCGATCCGAGACGAGGTAGATTTCTTTAAGATATATTTGAACAAGTTTGTTAGGACTTGAAAACATTTGTTGGAACAAGTTTCTTATCGGTTTCTGAAAACGTTCGTTAGGACTATTCACCCTCGTGGCGAATACTAGTATAACGTGAAGAGTCTCTCTCTCCATTGAGTATTTAGAATAAAGATTTCCTTAAATGGAAGTACGAGTGTGATGCGAGAGAAGTTTCCGCCTCGATGTGAGCATAACCAGCATATCGTAGTTCGTCGATAAAACTGCGCGAAGACGAGATAGTATACACGTGTAACATACGTTTGAAGTTGCAAGAATTTGTCATTCATTTGGAAGCATAAATATGGTTCGACAATAATCGACGATGTGTCCCGGGTATGGTTGTTATCAGTATTCTCGGAGTTGTCGGATGTTCAAACAAGAAAAATGAAGTCATGTACATGGCACATGGTGGTGATTAGGTTGATCGAGTCCAATCACCATCACGAGTCATTAGAACTTTGGTATGACTTACCGTAATATAACCACGTTGATCGAGTGTCATTATATTACGCTAATTCATACCTCCATTCCCACATCACTCCATAGATTCAAGTTCGTGTAATCGTGAAGATTTAAAATGAACAAAGTGTAACGACGTCTCTAACGTGACTCGTATTGAATCGAAAGAATTAGTGCAACTATAAAGAAGCATTCCCCGAGGGAAGTGTATAAACGATTGTTCATGTCAATGTGGTTCAAGTCAAACAATAATGTATTCCGGTACGAGAAGTGTAACGAATCATGATAATGAATAGTACGCAACTGTAATGATAAATAGTGATGACGATACTCATCTAAAGTAGTGGTGGTAACTTTACAACACCTGTGGATAGTAAGTTGAGATGGGGTGAATAACAACCAAGGAGTCAGAGTTCCCGAACTAGAGTGACTAACGAAGTCATCGTCATCCTTGCACGTATGAATCTCGAATTTACCTGTGTTACCAGAAAGTGGCAGAATACAGATTCGTATGATGAAAGCTTGGTACCATTAAGAAGTTTGCCTAAGAATGATTCAAGTATATATGCACAAGTAGTCAAGTAAGTGCTATCTATAGCAAATGTATGTCAGAATGCAATGGCTAACTATCCGGTTGTAGTCTAGATTCACTAATGCGTCCTAACAACTCTGTCAGACACACTAATGCATATCCTAGTTCCCTACAACCAACGCTCTGATACCATCTATAGCGACCCGACAAAATCATCATTGATGGCGCCGTTAACTTAAGTCCCTTTGTGTGGTCATAGTCCCTATATGAGACGCGTTTGACCAAAATTATGTCGCATTCATTTGAAATGTACAAGACTTGCAAAGTTTAGTTTACCAAACGGTTCGACAACAAGTTTAAGTTTACAAAAGTTGTAAAGTATAAATGAAATAACTTGCGACATAATATAAGTTGAAAATCACAGTTGCTATAAATAGCGTAAGCATGTATGCTTGACCCCAAGCAAGTATATCAAAGTGTGCGCATGTATGCTTGACCCCAAGTAAGAAATCAGAATGTATGCATGTATACTTGACTCCAAGCAAGTATAAGTGTACGCGGAAGCATGTATCAAATAGCCATTCATGAACCTAAGAAACATATAGAAAACTGTCAACGAAAAACGTTGGTGAAATCATAGGTGTATTAGTAAACGTTGTTTTTGAACCACAAGATTTTGTATTTCCATAACGTTGATTATCTGAATCGTTTGCATTCCAAAAGTATGTTCACGAGCACCCAATTATCAAGACTTAACTATTTTGCACCATGTTGCATAGTGTTAGAACATACACTAAACTCGAAAATATATTTCATCCGCTAACGGTAGCGAACCGTCCGAATGAGGCTCGTCAAGTCCATGTGATCACATAATATAAGTTCTCGCTTACACCCTGCAAGTGTAACTAATGATAATCGAATTGAGGCTTTTTGTTCTAACTCACTGTGGAATGTTTGTTTCCGTACTTGTGTTTAAAGTATAAAAGTATGATACATATATGTTTCTAATCCCATGATTTAAAAGTATAAAAGTTGTTGAAAGATGGGACTATGATCTCACCTCGAGTGCACGAGTATAAATGTATTTCACAAAGTAAACGTGTGCATGAAAGTTGCTTAGCCTTGACCTAAACAAGTAAGTTGTATTAATTAACCGGTTACGACACAAGGTCGGGCGAAATGTGTTCAATTAGCCATATGGCTCGTTATGACTCGAATAGTATAGCATGTGAATCACGTTGTCAAGTTTCATGCAAGAATCAAGTATAAAGGTACGTTAGAACGATTGCATAATTGTTTGGTTAAGTTTGACTAAAAGTCAAACTTGGTCAAAGTCAAAGTCAACGAAAAAGTCAACACATTCGGGTCGGGTCCCGAACTATTTTTCTGAGCTTAGAAGTCATGTATAAGCATGTTGGCCAAGTTTCATATCAATCGGGGGTGCATAGCATAGCTAGAATTAAACGAAAAATGATGTTTTTGGGCAGTCTGCCTCAGATGCGCCGCATCCAAGGCAGATGCGCCGCATCTGGACCAGGTTCAGCAATTCTGGGACAGTTTAACACTTAGACGATTCCAACTTCAAACAACCATAACTTATGAACCGTAAACATTCAAAACACGCATCTTATATCGTTGGAAAGGTAATTTAAAGAGGAATACAACTAAATACATTTCATTAATCAATTCCATCATTAACAATAATGAAAACCTCAACAAATGATCATTAAACGTTCAAAAATCAAAGTTTCAAGTTCATAAAACGCATTTCGAGATTCAAGAATCCAATTTACACATATGATATGTCATTTCGAAGGTAATTAAACATACAATACAACTAAACACTTACTAATAACATTTCATAGCATTCAATGCGTCAAAAGTTTATTTTAAAGTTCATCAAACCCTAACCAAAATCATGAATTCAACCATTTTGCAAATGAAGCTTTTCTAAATCAACCTACACATCAAAATGAAGCTAATGATGCTAGTAACACATTTTACATGAACTTTAACATTTAATCAACATTTAATCACCTAAAATCAAAGATTAAACACACCCATTTCAAGTTCATGCGAGTTTATACAAAACAACAAGATCGAGCAAATAATTCATATATTCATGCTAGACACGAGCCATAGACACTAACTAACACCATTTCAAGTCAAAAACACGAATTATAGAAATCTTGAGTTTTAGAAATGTTACCCAAACGAGATGAAATTTGTATCAAAATGTAGAGGATGAAGAGAGGATTCCAAATATGTAGTCGGATTTGTTGTGAGCTTCCTAGATGTGAAATGGATGATGATTTCTTGTTTGAGTGTTTGAGAGAAAAAGAGGAAGTAAGAAAGAAAGAAAGAAAGAAAGAAAGAAAGAAAGAGATGAATGAATGAATGAGTGGAGGTGGTGAGGTGGTTGACTAGTCAACTACTAGCCACCTCTTTAGTCAAGTGGCAAAACTAGTCCCACGATTTCGGATGCGGGTGCGTGAATTACCTAAACGAAATATTTTAAAAACGCTAGGGTAAAGGAGAGATGTTAAATCAAATAACGGAAATATTAAAACGCTAGTCAACGGAAGATACGAATTTAGATAACGAAAGATATTATCTAAAAAAAGACGGTGTTAGAAATAAATTTAACGTCAAAACGCGGGATGTTACAGTTGACAGTGACACGTACGAGTAATCACACGGGTGATCTTTACTCGCACGTTTGAGACTTTGTGACTGGTTCTTTTGGTTAAGTTGTGATACGTACGATTAAGTAGTGACATGTACGCTTGAGACTGTGACACGTACGGTTGATACTATCACACGTACGGTTGATATCCTGAACCGCACGGTTTACCTTTGGTAAAGTTTTCAAGATGTTTAATTCAAACGACTACGCGTTGGCCGCACCGTTAGTTCAGAGCATTACTAATATGACTCAACGATTACTCCTTGCTGAGTGTGAATCAGGAAGTGGTACGAAATGTTCGAAGTTAATGAATATGGATAATTATTCTACTTGGAAGTCAAGATTTAAGATATGGTCTGATGGTCAGGACACGAAACTTTGGAAGTACATTGAAACCGAATTTCAATGGCCACTTTCACCTGTGACATATGAACTGTATACGTTACATAATATGCCTTCGGAAGAACGTGATGAGTATAACTTGGAAAAGAAGATGTACTGTAACTTGACAAGTGCTCTTGATGGTCCGATTTTCCATCAATTTCTGTGTCACGATAATTCGTTCAAGATATGGGAAGTACTTCGTACCTTCAATGAAGGGAATTCATCTTACAGAACAAGAAAAGGGTTAGAACTGAATGCTGAGTTTGATCGTTTTCACTGGCAAGTTGGAGAGTCTATTACAGAATTGGTTGAAAGATATCGTCATTTGCTTGCTGAAATACACAAGCATGATGTAACCATTGAAGAGAAAGACAAAGTAACATGTCTAGCTGGAGCATTACCTTTAGAATGGAATGGTTTCGTATTAACTATGAAGACCAGTGGAGAATTAGCTACTGCTACAGTGAACTCGTTTATTGCAAGACTTCAGGAAAGAGAACTAGAGTTATTAAACAAAGTCAAGAGGTCTAAACAAGTTCAAGACACGAAAATGTATTGTCCAAATGGTTATACACCGCCTAAGTCGGCTCATGCACCATTTCAAACAGCTTTTGCTACGAACAATCAGAATATGTATGGTTTGAATGTAAGCAGTGCACCTATTCAACAAACTTCGTATCCACCACAAGTTTCACCATGTTCTCTCAATACTCAATCACAGCCTACTACAAATACTACAGAGTCATCTACACCGACTGCATCAGATGTTCTTTCTGCACTTAAGATTGAAAACATGAGGAAAGCTGGGAAAGAAAAAATAAGTAAAGATATAGCTTTGCTATCGAGCCTTGTTAACTCTTATGACAGTTATCTTGATGGTCGTGTGGGTAATATTCATCTAACAACAGAAGATTATCATCAGCTTGATAAGGATGAAGCAGAAAAGATGGATATTATGTGGGGAATGGCAAATCTTGTGAGACGAGCTAGAGATTACGAAGAGCAAACTGGAAAATTAATCAGTCTGACTAAATATACAAAACTGGGTTTTGATATGAATTCTGTTACTTGTTATAACTGTGGAGAATTAGGTCATTTTTTAAGACAATGCACAAAACAGAAGAAGCAGGGTAATCATAATCCGTTCAAGAATCAGAACTACAGTTCTCAGAGTTAAACTACAAAGCGTGAGATTTACACTACTGATAAAGTAAATGAAGCTGATACAGTTGAGGGTCCGAACAAAGCTTTAGTTGTCATTCATGGAGACGATGATGATTGGTCTATCAAATTGAATGTTGATGATCAACAACCTAAAGCTAACATGACCAAGATTTCTGAAGAAAAAGAAGACTGTGTCATCGGTCAAAGTATAATTGAGAAGCTGACTTCTCGTGCTGAAAGAGCTGAAAAGTTATCACGAATCATTCGGAAAGAGAAGATTCAAAAGATGGTTAAAGATAAATTCAAGAAGGTACATGATTAAGTTCCTCGTACACCTGAATCTGGAAGTATTTCACTAACATCGTCAGAGGACTACTACTTCAACAGTTGGAAGGATAACTATGGTGATACCTCTATGTTTGAAGAAAGTCTAGAGGCTAATCAGAGTGAAGAGACATTGGTTGATTCTGATACGGAACTAGACAAATGGGGTAAAATGTTTGCTGCTGAATTGGAAATGTTAGTTCTTATGGGTGAAGGTTCAGATCTTGAGAGTGTAAGTTCAGATGTTGATGATTCGGACAAGACGTCAAAATCAGAGGCTAAAGATAAAGCTGATCATACTGGAGTAGATCAATCTGAGTTTGAAGCATTGAACAAGCAAGCAGTAGATTTACTGAAGATGTGCTTATCAGAAAGTGATCTTGAAAAGGTTTCCGGTTTGACAAGAGCTAAGGATATATGGGACAGACTTGAGCAGATTCATTTGGGTAAAAATGCTGATACATCAGAGTTTCTTACAGACTCGTCAGAATCAGAAGATGAGCTCGATGATGGGAAGAAGACAGATTTCTTTGCATTTATGGCTGAGACTTCCTCATCAAATAACGCTCAACAGGTATCTTCTGATTCATCTACTGTTATTTAATGTGTTAAAGGCGCTGAATCTAAGGTAACAATAGATAATTTAACAAAGGCATATGTGGAGATGAAAGAAAAATGGCATGCTGACCATGTGACCACTAAGGTTGAAAATGAATTGAAAGAGCAAATCGAAGTTTATAAAAAACAACTTCACGATCTTAAATTTTATAACTTTGACATAAATCAAACTTTAATTAAACGTGTTGACACAATTAATGAACTAAAGAAAGAAAATGAATGCGTTAAAGCTGATTTAGAGGCAATTTCAATCAAAATGAAATGTTGGGCAAATGCGTCACAATGGAATGCATTAATGGTGGAACTTAATGACACCAAGGGAAAGGGTATTGGATATAGTTCTGCATCTCCTCCTTTTCATAACACATTTATTAATGCTAACGTAGTTGACGGTCAACCAGAATATTGTATCCCTCCTAGTTATGAAGATTATGTTGAAAAGAATAAAAAATGTAGTTCAACTAAGAATACAACTTCTGATGATACTGCTGAAGGTGCTCTAGATCATGAGGAAGATAGGAAAACTAGGTTAGGAGATAACTCTAAGACAAGTAGAGTTAGAACACCGAAAGGTCCTGTTAAAATTTTGAGAAATCCTAGATTTGCTAATAGACCGGTTCCTCCTGTTACATCGACACCTGTTCCAAGAAATAAAACAAATGATTCTCCTGTGTTAGTAAGAACACAAGATCCGTCATCTTCAAATTCTAATAACTTGTATGACTTTAGAGGACATAGGGAGTTTCGTCAATGTTTTAGTTGTGCTATTTTTGGGCACATTACTGCTAATTGTCCTAGAAGATATAGATCACCAAGACAGAAGATTGACCTCACATATGATGATCGCAGATCATCTTATGCTCATAAAACAGGTTCACCTGTTAATGATGAAGTTCGTGTTAAAAATCATATGACAAAGGTTGTCTATAGAGAGTATAAGAGAAAGAACGTCAATAGGTCAATTTCTCCTGTGAAGATTAAGGTTCCTAAATAGGATACTGAGGCAAGAGTTGCCAAATCAAGTGATCATAGTAGAGTTTTTGAGTCAAAGGCACGATCACCTTCGCAAAAAGCTAGTCGTTGAAAATATTTTTCTCGTACCAGACCACGATCTAATCACTCCGAAGATGAGCAAAATGTGAAAAACCAGAAGAGCAATATTGCTACTTCTAAACTGTCTAAGTTTACGGTTTCTAATGATGAGATTCCACCGGACTCAAACGGGAAATGGATGAAAGTTCAAGCTATGGGTGTTAATGGACAACCTACTGCCGTCCGGGCTTGGGTTCCCATTATCAATTAATTTTATTAATGTGATATGCAAGGAACCAGGGTACCTACAAACAACACCTGGATAGTGGATAGCGGCGCTTCAAGACATATAACTGGACATCTATCTCTTCTTTCGGATGTACACCCAATTAAGGGAGGTTATGTAGCTTTTGCCAGAGATAAAGGAGGTCACATTTCAGCTCAAGGTTTATTGAAGAATGAAAAAGTTAGTTTCGACAAAGTAAACTATTGTCAAGAGCTTGCAAACAATTTGTTGTCGGTTTCACAAATCTATGAGAAATCTTTCAAGGTAGAATTTGATGACGAATTCAGCTACATTTTGAAACCAGAGTTTGTGATTCCTCCTGAAATGATTTTGATGAAGGCTCCTAGACAAGCTGATTTATATATGCTAGATATGAATGTTGCTACTTCAACTACTGAACATCATCAAGCCTTTTTTTCTAAAGCAACTAAACAAGATTCTATTACGTGGCACAAACGCATGGGTCATTTAAGTTTTCGGAAGATGAACCATCTGGTTCACAACAATCTTGTAGAAGGTGTTGATCTTCGATCTTTTCAAATTCCAGGAACATGTGTCCATGTAAGAAGGGTAAACAGAGCAAGAAAGCTCATAAGTTGGTAAAGTATAATCCAATCTCTGCTCCGCTTGAATTGTTACATATGGATCTTTTCGATCCAATTCATTTTGAACCCATCGATGGAAGTAAGTATTATCTGGTGGTAACTGATGATTATTCAAGATTCTCTTGGGTAATGTTTTTGAAAGAGAAGTACGATACATTTGATAATTTGAAAGTGCTAATCAACCGATTAGAAACAGGTTTTAATCTTAAGGTAAGAAATATTCGTTACGACAACGGTACAGAATTCAAGATCAGTTAGGTTTCAGTATTGAAAAAGGTATCAATATGCAATTCAGTTCTGCATACGCTCCTCATATGAATGGTGTTGCTGAAAGAAAGAATAGAGTATTGATTGAGACAGCTAGAACACTGCTAGCAGATTCATCGTTACCTGTTCATTTTTGGGGTGAAGCTGTTGCAAATGTATGTTACACTATGAATCGAGTTATGACTATTAAACGACTGGGTAAAACTTGCTATGAGCTATTGCATGGGAGAAAACCGTCTTTGAAGCATCTAGAACCATTTGGTGCACCCTGTACCATTTTGAAAAGAAAGCCAGGAAGTAAGTTTGATTCAAAAGTGGTTACTGGAGTATTTCTTGGGTATAGTTCTCCTAACAAAAGAGTTTTCAACAATGAGACAAGATGTGTTGAAGAATGGTCTGAAGTTGACATCCAAAGGAATCATATGAAGAATGCTCCAAAGAGTCATTCTTGGATTTATAACTATGACGAGCTGATTGACTCATTCAATCTTGCTCCAGATCCAACGGAGAATGAAGTTGAGTTACAAATGCTGTTCGATCTACAGAATGAACCAGAAGTTTCTGCACCTACATCAACTCCAACTCCACAACCCACTGTCAATGAACCAGTTCAAGATTCAGATCAAGATGTTGATCCAGTGTACGACACCTGCAGATCTGATATTTCAAGTGAAATTTCTGATAATCCAGAAGATATTGGAGATACCACGAATCTACAACCTGAAATACCTGTTCCTGCACAACCAGTTCCCAGAACTACAGCTGCTCATCCTAGAGAGAATATTATTGGAGATCCAAATGCATGTGTTAGAACAAGAAGGCAAGTTCAGTTTGATGGTCAAGTTGATGCTCATATGACAGCTGCTGCTGCATATTATGAGTACTCATGTCATATTTCTAGAATAGAGCCGAAGACAACTAAGGAAGCCTTGAAGCATGTTGATTGGGTAATGGCTATGCAAGAAGAAATTCAGCAATTCAATCGTCTAGATATGTGGAAGCTAGTTACTAAACCGCATGGTACTAAAGTTATTGATCTCAAATGGGTATGGAAGTGCAAATTTGACGAAGATGGCAATGTTATCTGTAACAAAGCAAGATTAGTCGCTAAAGGTTATCAGCAAGATCCTAAATTCGATTATGATGAAGTTTTTGCTCCTGTTGCTAGATTGGAGGCCATTCGCATTTTTCTGACTTTTGCTTCATTTATGAAGTTTAAAGTATTTCAAATGGATGTTAAGAGTGCATTTCTTTATGGCAAGCTAAACGAATGAGTATACGTCAGTTAACCTCCGGGTTTTGAAGATCATCTTCATCCTGACAAAATTTACCGGTTACGTAGAGCCCTATATGGTTTACATCAAGCCCCAAGAGCTTGGTATGGACGTTTGTCAAGTTATCTCCTCGAAAAAGGTTATCAAATGGGCACGGTAGACTGTACTCTGTTCACAAAGGTTAAAGATGGTGATATTATTTTGGTCCAAATCTATGTAGACGACATTATTTTTGGTGCTACTAAGCAGGAACTCGTCGATGAGTTCGAACAGGTGATGAAGGACGAATTCGAAATGAGCAAATTGGGTCTCTTACATTACTTTCTTGGTTTACAAGTCGAACCGACTAGTAATGGTATTTTTCTTCATCAAGCAAAGTATGTAAATGATATACTTGAATGTTTTGGTATGACTCAAGAGCGTCCTGTGTCAACCCCGCTAGCCGTGAATCATGGTATTTCGTTAGACTGTGAAGGAGAGCCTGTTGATCCTACATACTATCGAGCAATCATCGGATCGCTTATGTATCTTACTGCATCTAGGCCGGATATTATGTTCGCAACATATCTGTGTGCTCATTATCAAGTTAATCCAAATACAGTTCATCTAACAGCTGCCAAAAGAATTCTTCGTTATCTGTTACATTCTCCAAATCTCGGCATATGGTATTCGAACAAAGAAAAGTTTGATCTTGTGGCATATAGTGATTCAGACTATGCAGGTTGCAAAATCAACAACAAATCTACATCAGGAGGATGTCAATTTTTAGGTGAAAGGCTGGTGACCTGGCAATGCAAGAAACAAACTGCAGTTGCACTTTCCACATGTGAAGCTGAATATATTGCTGCTGCAAGCTGCTGTTCGCAAGTTATTTGGATCCAACAACAACTTCGCGATTACGGACAAAGAATCTCTTTCTCTCCTATTTATATTGATAATACTGCTGCTATTGCAATTACTAAGAATCCTGTGCAACATTCTAAGACTAAACACATAGGTGTTAAATATCATTTTCTTAGGGATTGCCATGAGAAAAAGATTATTGAGGTTAAGAGAATAGGTACTAAGGACCAGAGGGCTAACTTATTCACTAAGGCTTTTGATAAACCTAGGTTCTTACTACTGTTAGAGATGAATGGCATTGTTGATCGAGACAAAGTGATTTCAGATGTTGATTGTGAGGGTTAATCAAACTTTTAGACTTTACATGTAGGATGCATGACATATAGATTTTAGTTTTTAATCTGCACTGCATATTTTTGCTTTCTGTCTGCATTTCCTTGATTACATGCTAGTCTGTAGTTATTTTCTGTTTTTCCTTTGTTAAAATGCTAAAAGACAAAAAGATTTTATGTTTTAGTATTTTAGGGGAGTATGTGCTTCAACAGAAAATTCCTAAAAGGTGTAAAATGCCTCAACAGAAAACCCTAAAAAGTTGAAAAATCTGAAAATGAGCTTGTTTTGATTAATTTGTTGGAAATGAAGAAATTACTGTACTGAGAATTGATATATTTGATTAGTAAGGACTGATTTGAACGTTTATGTTTATCTGTTATGTGATGTACTGATAGATGTGACTTATGAACTCTTGGCATTAGACTATCATAATAAGAATAACGATCATCTGAGATTCAGAAGTCATGAACAATCTGTTGCGTTTGAAGGTAGTCACCTAATTATCTCCGAAATCATATCTAATGATAATTGTTGAGGAACTCAACAGTCGGTTGAGGGTATCCCCTATCATAATTGATAATCGTTAGAGAAAGTTGGGGGTGAATTTTAAGTTGAGGATTATCTGTTTGGCTGGTGCATACCACGTTGTCACGGGCCTAAGACTTTATATTCGAAACTAAACCCCGAAAATATCAGAGAAAATTAGGTTATGTCGAAAGTAAGTGTCCCTTCTCGCTTAAGGTTGAAAAGTATAATTCCTTATTGCGGACCGTTCAAGCATTTAAGGGAGAACACCTTCGAGTGATCTGAGCACACAACAAAGAAACTTGAGTTCATGCATAACAATGGAAAATCCATTCATGATGGCATTCAAAATCAATATATCAAAAGACAGTGATATGCTGAAAAAGAAATATCAAAAGAAAATCAAAGTCAAAGATAATTGGCGTATCAAGATGGCAAAGTCCTGAAAGTATGAAGAATGCTGATTCATGATGTGCTCATAAAGAACTCAGATCATTCTTAGTGTGATGCCCCCGCACAGCTTGAATTGTTTAATCACGACGTTCACACTGAACTATCAAGATTCTTGTCATCTGCAATATAGAGTTATACCTATTAAGACTGTAAGTTGGAAAGATACTTATCTAGATATACTCTAATTAAATATATATATATATATATATATATATATATATATATATATATATATATATATATATATATATATATATATATATATATATATGAAAGTTTAACTTTCGATTCCGTTTTCCATGTCAACTTGAACATAATGAAGTTAAGGGCCTTGATATTTATTTCGTGTGACAACTGGTCATCAGGCAAGTCTGCTTTAACTGTAGACCAATCCCCGAGGTAAATAATGCGCCTATTCGGATAATCCAATATATTCTAAAATCTGCCGTTCCAACTAGATTGAAGATTATCAATACACTGATGGAAGCCAAAGGCTGACAGGGTTATTCAAAATGCCGTGAGAACCATCCTGTTCAATTTGAATGAAATACATGGAAAGAGATAACGGAAAGTTACATGTAATGAATTGACAACCTAATAAAAATGCACAATCATAAGTGATGGAAGAATCAAGGATTAATGAACTTAGCGTGATCTCAAAAATCATTGCTTTATAATGTTCAAGTAATTAATGCCAAAATGATTGTCGAAGTGTCCAGAATGAATATGTTCATGTTTAATGAGGATTGATATCAGTAATTGCATGATAATAGACATAGACTGGATAATTAAGAATGAACAACAGAAATTGATTCAATATGTTAGTTCTGATCCATTTTTAAATTGTTAATCATTTTGCTCACAAAAAGAATGTGGATTTATATGTTTGTTTATCTGTTTAATTAAGTATTTTGCATTGAAAACTGCAAAACAACAAAAAGATTTTGGTTTTGCATGTTATTGCATTTCATGGTAGAATGTCTTTTCTTTGCATATTTTTAGTTGCATGACATTATATTTCAGAAAAGCTATAAAGATTTTATCTTTTCCTTATTTTCTAATTAATCCTCTGAATATGCACAATTACATCTAAAAGAACCTTATCGAGATCAAGATATTTTTGGCCACCAAATCCATAAGATTGAAGTTTTTAGAGCTTGTGATTATTTGAAGGACTTTAATGATTTAAGGTTGTTAGTGAACTCAAGATGACATTACACTGTAGGATTTACTCTTGGAACATAGAATGTTTAGAGTAATAACCTTGTTTGGGTTAGGATTTTTGATCTACCTAAGTGTTGATGATCATTTCTTGAAGGATTAGTGATTTATGACTCAAATTGAAAGTGTTAGTTACCTTTAAGATTGCCAAATGAGTCGAAATTCTAAGTTTGTGAAAATTTAGAAGTTTTTGAAATTGCCTAAGTGGCTCACTCGCACGTTTGATGTGTGAACCGTACGAGTAACCACACGTGTGAGGTTAACCATACAGCTGACCTTGTTCTAAAATGTCTTAAGACATAAGGGTCACACGTACGAGTGATTAGGTGAGACGCGCGGTCGATGGTAGATCGTGTGATCAACCGTACGGTTGATCACGAGAGTATAAATAAGGGGTGACGAGCACAGAAGCTCACACTTGTGCACCCAACCCATTTTTTCTCTCAAAAATTCGATCATCACCAAATCAAATTTCCACCACAGCGTTTGCTTAGTACTTTTAGCCGATCACAGCGCCACCATCTAGGTATGATTTCATCGAGTTAAATTATGTTAATTTGTTGATTGAATGATTCGAAACCCTAAAGGTTTGTAACTCGAATTTTGTGTAATTGGTGCTTGTTTTGATCAGTGTTTGTTATTGTTTTGAGTTAAACAGATCCTATATATGCTATTGTGATGTAAATCGGTCCCTAAAACGATCAAACATGTAATTTGTGGAATTTAAAAAGACATTTAATATGTGTTTCATTAGACATGCACGAGTGACGTCACTCGCACGCGTGAGACATGACTCGCACGAGTCAGTACACGGTTGATGATCAACCGTGTGAATCATTGAGCTCACTTGTTAAAATTTTATTAGGTTCATCACTCGTTTGACAGAGCTGACACGTGTGATTACATGCACGAGTCATCACACGGTTGACTCACTCGCTTATAAACAGTACCTCAACCGTGCACCTTGTCTGAAACCATATTACTCCTCAAATGTGTCAACAGTGGCACGATTGACTATATCACTCGCACGGTTGATTACTCAGCCGCACGTGTGACGTTATCACTCGCACGGTTTATCATGTTAATATGTTTATGACACTTTGATGCGAATGCTTTGATATTTTATAATATGTGGGTCGTATTTCTAACATTTCTGTTAATGTTTCAGTTTGTTAAGATATCATCAAATGGCAGAACAACAAGTCAACGTTCCAGTTGTTAATGTAGAAGGACAGGGGGAGCAACAAGCTAATCCACAAGCTAATCCTCAAGCTAATCCTATCAACCCACCTGTTCAGCAAGAGATTCCTCTAGAGAAGGGTGAACTGAACAATCAAGTCGCTCTCTATGACACTACTTTAGAGATAGGTGATCATTTTGCAGAGATTATAGCTTTCCTTCAGAGATCAAGGATACACACTGCTATTTCTATTCCATGCACACCATACTACAGCCATCAGAGAGAATTATGGAGAAACGCTGTACTGGATGTATCTGAAGATAATGCTAAGCTTGTTAGTAACGTTCAAGGACATGAGATCACTGTTTCTAAGGAAGTGATAAGGAGGATTTTAGGTTTCAATGACGAAAAATGTTCTCACATGACGATCAGTCGAGAAAGAATTCTTGGTTGTTTTAAGAGATGTGCCTATTCTGGTTACCTAATTAGTAATTCTGAGTTAGTGAAGATATGTCTACCACCATAGTTTAGATATCTTGCTCATGTGATCATGCATTGTTTGAGTGGACTCAAGTCTGGTTTTGATAAGTTGAATGAGAAAGTGCAGAGTATGTTTGTGGCACTTGTCTTAAAGGCACCATACGATTTCTCAGGGTTTGTTCTACACTACTTCAAAGCGAATCTTTTCAGTTCTACTCAGAGATATCTCATTTATGCCCGTTTTCTTCAATTGATCATTAATGACGCTGCACCTGATCTACCTAAGCTTGAAGAGGATATTATTCACCTAAATCCAATGAATCCGATAACTTTCCGAAGAATGGAGAGACAAGGAATGAGGATTTAAAGCCTGACTTTAAAAGAAAGCTCATTTGTCATCTAATCAAGGAGAACTATCCATGTCCAGCAGGTAATGCTTGGAGGAATGAGGATTCAGACTCTAACTACGAAGTTACCGATGAGGAAGGTGAGGGTGATAATCAGAAAGCTACTGGTAATGTTCAAGGAGGAGGTAATGTTGATGATGAGATTATCGAGGGTGATGATGAAGTGACAGAGGAGGATGTCAGCTTGATTCAGAGGAAAAGGAAAGGAAAGGATCCTATGACCTCAGAACAACTCAAGAAGAAGGAGAAAAGAATGAAGTATTCTTATGAGTCACCTCAGAAGTCATCACAGGGAGGTTCAAAACAACAAGCTCAGAGGAAACCATCCGGGTTTATGAAGAATGCAAGAGTTGCTGTTACCTCACCAAAACCTGCCAAAACAACACCTCAGGTCACGCCAGATGAATACAAGACATAGCAAAATCTACTGATGTCTTTGATCATGAAAATAACCAATCTGGAAAATCAAGCTACTGAGGAGAAGAAGATCAGTAATGCTAAGATTGAATCGTTGGTGGAAGAGAACAAAAGGTTATCTGATAGGTTGGACCGATAGAAGAGTGGGACAGATAAGTTGAAGAAGAAGTTTTTGGTGATTAAGAGTGAGAACAAGAGAAATTGAAGAAATTGAATCAAAGAATCGAACAGCTTACCTCTGGTAAAACAAAGTTGATTAAGGAGAAAGGAGAAGAATTTTCTTCTGATTTGGGAAATGATGATGAGAAAGACTATGAAGACAACGCTGGAACTGGAGGACCTTCTTTTGGATACCCGTTAGTGATACCTATTTGAAGTTTTAATGAATATGGTGAGGTCTTTACTGCTGAATATTATATGAATTATTCAAATATTTTTAATAATGCAGAAAAGGGGGACGTTCCACCAAGTGATTTTTCGATGGAACAGCTTGCTGCTATGGCATACGATAGCGAAAATGATATAGAGGATGCAGAGACAGCTGAAGCTGAAAACAAGGCTCCACAAGAAGAGTCATTTTCCAGTATCCCTCCCGAATCAATCTAAAATATCAACTTAAGTGATTTCGATAATTTGTTTGCTGATGAGAAGAGTGAAGATTCTGTTGGTAAAGATAGTTTGAAAGAGGATGTGATTATTGAGTTCGAGGACGAATTTGTGACACAATCTGATGAAGAAGAAGTTGAGATTATTATGCCTTCGCTTGAGCCATACTCGCATCCGTCACTCAACACCTTAAGTGACTTCTTCAATCTGGGTTGTGAGGAGAAAAGAAAGAACTTAATTGAGTTAGAAAAGGCGAGGAAGGTATACAAAGAACAAGTGAAAGAAGTGGATGTTATGATAGAAAGGCACAAGAAGATCCGATATGAGAAACTGCTCGTTGAGAATGAAAGAAAAGAAACTGAATTGAAAGATAAGAAACTCCGAGCCGAACAAGCCGAGACAGAGGGATGGAATGAGATTAAAAAATGGTTTATACGTGATAGGGTTAAAGTAAACAGAAACGTTGAAGAAGACAAGATCCGTCAGAGGTGGTGGAAACAGAATGTCGTTAACCCTGATCAGTTGAATAAGCCAGAACTTAAGCCGAAGTTTGTTAGTTTCTACGAAAGGGGAAAGAGAACCAAGAAGTATTCCAAGGGTAAAATACTAAGCTGAGGTTACTTCAAGGAGATCAATTGTTTCGCGATCAAGAGGGAATGAGGAGTTGATTACATGGCACGTCCTAGTCACTTCAAAACTCTACCGTACTTTGAGATCATGCAACTTGCTAAGCTGAAGATGTTGAATGCTGAATATTGTGACCTTTCCAGGTGGTTTCAGAAAAAACTCAGATATGAGTATAAGACAGGGAAATGAGACATCTTTAAGTCAACAGCCGTCAGGATTTCCATGCACCCTACAAAGAGAAATTCTAAAGGTGGACCTGTACGCGTTGTTAAGTTCCATCCAACAAAGTACATAAAGTAATCTCCATTGATGCCCTTACCCAAGGATATTTGCAAAAACTTCAGATGGTGGTTCTACGATGAGTTGTCGGAGGAAGCAGGGATCTTGACTGTGATTGAGAAGGAAGATGGAAGCATACAGTTCGACAATGTGAGGATTTTAGATCCTATGTGGCTGAGGAACTTATCGAGATTTGATGTGAAGACACTTCACCGCCATCATATTACGTTTAGTGATGATCGAAAAGAGGAAGCTATGAGATATCAACGTGTGATCGATGTCTACTATGCATACCTCAACAGAAACAGTGATGCTCAAAGCTCAAACCAAGTTCAAGCCAGCTGATCTATGTCGGATACTGTGTTGCTCTTTTGTATTTTGTTTTTGATGATGATGTATTTAGGCGAGAGAGAGAATCTGGATATGTATTTGATGTTAAACTGATGTTAATTTTGGACTTATATGTATTTCATGGACGTTTACTTTATTGTAATTGATGGTCTAGGTCCAAGGGGGAGTTGTTGATGCATTTTATGTAAGTCCCTAGACATCTAACCTACGTCCATTGTAGGTAATTCAGTTTATGGGATACCATGATCGCTCGTTATTATCCTATCTGTGTTTGTATGCGGTTACAGGTACTGCAGGAACGAGATATGGATATTTGACTATGTTAGACTTAGTCAGACGTGTGAGTGAAGTCTCACTCGTACGGCTGACAGGCTCATATGCACGGTTGATGCTGAGCTAAGTCACAATTATAACCTAAATGAGATGACACTAGTGAGTGATCATCCGTACGGCTGATGAAGCCAACTCGTACGTGTGATGGATGACTCGTACGGGTGAGTCAACAGTAGAGGTATATAAGTGTAATGTTCTTCATTTTAGGTTAAGCCTCTCACACACATACACCACTCAGATCTGGTTCCCTGAATCCGATCCTCTCTCAACCCAAATCACTCCAGGTAGTGAATAATAGCTCTAGGCATTAATCTAATCACACCCTTGTTGTAGTTTGACTAATTTAATCCCAAAAAGCTCCTAATATTCACTTAGATTGGTTTGATTCACTAATTCCGCCTTTGTGTGAATTAAACCTGTTGATTTCGAAGTTCCTAGTCATGTTTCATCAAATATAATATAATAACGTCCGGCCAACGTGATTATATTACTGTAAGTCATGCTGAATTCTTAATGGAACGTGATGATGGTTCACAGATCATACCCTCATCATGTGCCATGTTACATAACTCTTTCATTCTACTTAACCTCTAAACATATCAAGAGAATATTTTTTTGATATTTCTATCTTTTTGTGATTTCTAGTAATTTAACAAATCAAATTGTGCTATTACAATTCCTTTCTGCTTAGAACAATTTCTTTAATTTCCTTGAATTCCGGAAATCAACCATGACTACGTCAAAAGTTAAGATGAATCTCTATTTCTTTATTTCAATCTTTTGCGATAGCTTCACTTATACTCTTCGCGTAATCGAATTGTTTTATCCATATTACTCAATGATGATAAAACTCTATTTATCAACTCATATTCGTCATGAAAACATTATTATTGTTAGCCATGACGACCTCGATCAAATTTCAGGACGAAATTTCTTTAACGAGTAGGTACTGTGACGATCCGAAAAATTTCGACTAATTTTAAATCAAACTCTCGATACGATTTAATATTTTGACACGAAAAGCAAAGTCTGTAATGTTGAGTCTCAAAAATTTTGAACTATTTTCTTGCATTCATTTAACCTCGACCAGTTTCGACGATTCACGAACAATTAATTGTAAATAGATATATGTGTGTGTGTGTGTGTGTGTGTGCGTGTGTGTGTGTATATATATATATATAAATGGTAATTGGAAATATAATTTAAAATATTATATGTTGTTGTTATTAAAACTAATTATGTAAAATAAAATAAAAATATGATATTATAATAATTATTATTTAAAACATATCTATATATAAATGAAATATATTAAAAAAATAAATATTAAATGATTGTAATACTCGTTTGATGTTCCGATTGATATTAAGAATGTTAAATTCAAACTTATTAGTATTATCATTAATAATATTATTATATCATTATTAACATTATTAATAATTATCATTAACCTGTTATTAATATTATTATTATTAGTTTTATTATTATTAATAATACTAAAAGTATTATTATTATTAATATATTTATATTTATTAATTATTAATTATATATGAATTATGCAGCTAGATATATTATGCGAATCCGTTTCATATCACAATCAACTTTTAATTATTTCATGTATTCCTATTTTACTTGTGAGGAGTGGTCGACACACTAAATTCTAAATTCATAACTGTTTTATCACACGTTCTTTTTCATTGTTTATTTTAATATTTAATTATGATATTCTTGTTTGTGGAGTACACCTCACCTCCAGTTAAAACTTTGATTTCTTATATCTAAATCTTACATATACTTATGCATATCGACACTATCTAAAATATATTATAAACATGATAGTACATGCAAAGACAATCATCAGCCTCACTTTTATTACTAATGCTCCTCTCATCTTTCAACATCACACTTTTCGTAAATTGTTTTCTTTCAACTCTTTCTTTTTATTATCTCCCAATAACTTGAGTTGAAAATCATCAACCCATAAACCAATACAACACATAATCAAATTTAAATCAGATCCGAATACGAAAGCTCAGCTCAACAATATTATTACAAAAGAAATTAAACGGCGTAGGTCATAAAGATTTCGATCTCGTTTTCTTTGATCACCTCACCGGCCAAGAATATAATGATGATATATGAATTTAATATACCTAGTGGTTCAAGGATGATCATCAAAAGGGTTCCAACTGAACCGGTTGCTTCACCTATATTTAGATATCATAAGCCTGAATATGGCGAGCCGAGTGGGGATGATCCAAAAGTTACGGGTATGGGACTCATCATTTGATCACCAACACATGCCCGATTACTAATCAACTACTACCCCAACTGACCGATTTCATACCTAACCATAACCTCCGCCGTCTTATCGAATCATGATCCGATAATCAGGTTCTTCAAATGTCTCTTAATCTTTATAATCATACATATATGTACATGTATCTAGCTGTACAAATATCAAAGAAGGAGAGCCAACAGACCAACGTCACCATCCCTCCCAAACAAAATGCTCAAAGCTTGCTTAACGTTTTTGTTTCAATTCAAAGCAACCACCACCCTAATTAACCGCTAGTTTACTGTTTCTGTTCCATTTACATTACAATCACAGCCACCACCACCACCACCATGTATAAATCACAACTGAGAATCACCGATCACTTCCATCATCTCTATCCTTCTCTTTTATCCTTCTCTCTCTTCCTCTCTCTCTTCTATTTTATACTTGAACCACCACAAACAAGCTTATGTTTCGTTTAGGCTTATTCGATCACCACCATGTCCAACTATGTAAACAACCGCCACCATTGAGATAACCCACCATCACTTTAGATTACTTTATCAAACTTGCTGCTACAATATTGCTATTACTCATCTAACAGCCACTTTGAATTTTTGGTTTCCTATACAGCCATCGTTGTTTCTGTTTTCTTGAGTCGATAACCCAAACAAACCCCATTATTATAGCTACTACTACTGCAACTTTTAAATCATCCATCTCACTGTAAAGTTAACGTAAATAAAGACATGTTTCCATGTTCTTTTTCATTTGTGGTCGACAAAAACAATTAACCCCACTTCAGTTTATTTTTGGCTGTGATCTTCCACTTTCTATTTGGGCCGAAATTAGAACCAACATATTAATGGATTTTTGATTGGGATTTTTACACACCTAATGTGAAATCGGTTCTAGTCAGGCCCAAGATGTACTCGGGTTAACCTTGTTACCTGCCGACTTGTTACTGCTGTCACAGCCGTATGCTTCTTTACCTTTCAGTTTAATATCACGAAACCACCTTCTTTGTTTGAATCTTGCTACTTCCACCATTCTAAATTGAATCGATTAAACCTACACCAAACCAATTACTCTTTTGTTATACAATGAGAATGAGCATGCGTATTTTGATCTGTTTCTGTTTCATCACGCAAACCCAAACCCTACTTGTTGTCCACTTTCGTTTTCCACTTTTTCCTTTTCTTCTATCGACTCCATACCACCAGGACTATGGGCTGAAGTAATATATGTATACATATATAACCGTAAACCTTTTTGTGCGATAACACAAGTTGGGCTGAATGATTTGCTATTGGATCGATTTGTTTTGGACCGAGAACTGTTGGGCCACCAAGTTTTCACTTGGGCCGAGATGATTGATGAGGAGAAGTGATGACAATTTGAAATTAGCCACGATGATACATGATGATTTACAGTAAAAAGAAAATACGGGTTATATTTATTTTGGTTGGGTTTAAATCAGAAAAACAGAAAGGGGTGGAGTGGTTAGTGGTGTTATTGGGTGAACGAGAGGTTGCGGGTTCGAGCTTGGACATGGGCGTGTTTTTTTTAAGGGCCTATTACATTAAGGTAGCCTTTCTATTTTATTATTATTATTATTATGAATTATGATTATTATTATTATTATTATGATTAACATTATTATTATCATCAACAACATTATTAGCAGAAGTATTGTTATTAATACTAATATTAATATTATTAAACATTATTGTTATTATTAGTTTGATTATTAAAATTATTATTATTATTAATTTTTTTGTTATTATTTTTATATAAAATTATCATTTTATTATAATTATTATTATTAGTATTATCAATTATTTATTATTATTATTATTAACAAAACATATAATTTATTAAAATAACATTTATATCACTAATAATATATAAATTTGTTCGATTACAATTATATGTGTTAATATATATATATATATATATATATATATATATATATATATATATATATATATATATATATATATATATATATATATATATATATATGATATAGGTTCGTGAATTCGAGGCCAACCCTGCATTGTTCAGTTTCGTTGTATGCATATTTTTACTACAAAATATCGTATTGTGAGTTTCATTTGATCCTTTTTTATTAAATGCTTTTGCAATATATATTTTTGGGACTGAGAATACATGAAATGCTTTTATAAATGTTTGACAAGATAGACACAAGTAAAACATTCCTCTAATGAATTAGTTGGACGTTATAATTGCCACTAATTGATGTGAATATTTCCTGCTGATTATTATAGCTTGGTAACCTAAGAATTAGTTGGACGTTATAATTGCCACTAATTGACACGAATCCTAAAGGTAGCTACCGGGTTTAACACCCCCACCCAGAATGTTCACTAGACAGTAGAGCTAGTGGGCGTGGTGTTTAGTACTTCGAGGTTTATATATTTATACAGACGAGAGTTTCTGTATTGGGTATATTATTTATGCGCATTAAATGTTAAGGTCGGTTACCAAGCAAAGGTTGTATATATAGAGAATGATTTTATACACAGGTTATGTGTATGTTATTTTTGTACACCAGATATGTGTACGGTTATTAAAAATCGCTAGGCAACCTACGGGGGAGAAAAGGATACGAACCTACTTTGCCAAGCATTTATGAAAAATGGTTTCGTACACGAGATAGGTGTACTGTATTTAAATCTTTTGGTCTATCAAAATTACTGAATTTTATTGTTTATAATAAACTTATGAACTCACCAACCTTTTGATTGACACTTTTAAGCATGTTTATTCTCAGGTATGAAAGAAATATTCTGCTGTGCATTTGGTCATTTTAAAGATATTACTTGAAGTCATTCATGGCTTATTTCAAAAGACGTTGCATTCGAGTAGACGAGTTCAAAAATACGTTTATTAAGTCAATGACAGATTAGTCATTCATATTTCAGAAATCATATATCATTTGTATCGAAAGGTTATATTTTGAAATGAGTTTGTCTTTTAATCGAATGCAATGTTTGTAAAACTTATCATATAGAGGTCAGTACCTCACAATGAGACCAGATGTTGATGACTTCGTCCAGGTGGATTTGGACGGGTCGTTTCATGTGGTATCAGAGCGGTGGTCTTAGCGAACCAGGTCTTACATTAGTATGTCTAACTGATAGTTGATAGGATGCATTAGCGACTCTGGACTTCGACCTAGTCTACATGTCAAAAGTTTTGCTTATCATTTTTTTCGAAAAATATCTACTTATCATTTTCAGTCTCAATACATCTTATTGCAATTATTGCATAGATGATGTACAGACAAATTCATATCCTATCATATTAGACCTTGTCTGACACGTTTCCTTAATTCCCTCCGTAATCTACGGGATCTTCTATAGGTATTCTATTTCCGAAAATCATTTCATAAATCCTTTATCTGATCGTGCAAGATGGAACTCACAACTAGTTCAAGTTCCCCAGATTCCGATAGCTATTCCGATAGCTATTCCGATATGGATTTTCACTCGAGCTCCGAAAACAGTGTAACCGGAATGAATCAACCAATTAGCCATCATCAATATTGGATGAATTGGGGATGGGTTCGTAGTCAACTTGATCAATGGAAACTAGAAGAAGGCGATCATTTCCACCCACCAACCTGCACTCTTGGCGAAGAACCTGAAGATCTACCGGCGAACCAGTCCGAAACACCATTTTCGCCATCATTTCCCGAATATCTCACCATGATTATATACTATCTCAAATTCTAAACCTTATTCATCCGCTCGTTCCAACCGCCAATCATCCCGGAATAATAGAAGAAGTCAACGAGCTTCGCTCTCGAGTAATGGCTTTGGAGAATATGGTGCAAGATATACAAGCACCAGCAGTACCACCAGCACCAACAATACCATCAGCATCAACAGTACCAGTACCACCAACAACAACATCCGCCTCCCAAGCCTCAACTTCACAATCTGTCCCACGAGCATCAACATCATACACACCATAGATACCAAGGAGTACCAACAACAATGAACGATGAAGTATTGATTCATAACTTTATTGGAGAAATATTCTGTGAAGAATATGTGGTTTCTAAATTTTTTGGAGATTACTTATTCTAGTCCTAACCGAAAACCAGATGAGATTAATATTATATCAACTCATTAAATCCATGATTACATCTGAAGAAAATATATATGTATATATGTTTTCATAAATATTGTAATTAAAAGTTCTCTTGTACAAACTATTAATGATGAGAATATTTTAACGGGTAGGTAATACCCTAGAAATATTTAGATTTCACATTAATATGTTACGTTGTACATTCTTCAATTCAGATTCAACAACCATTTACTATCCTACTTACAATCACAGATATACGTATCCATTCACCGAAGAACAACCATTTTCATCCAAATTCAATTTCATATTCGGATTTTGACAGATCAGAATCCAACATATGGCATAATGAAGAAAATTATTGACATAATAAAAATTGATTAGAAACAAACTAATTATGTATGTAAATTTCTTTAAGAATTCACGCTAACAATATCTTAGCTAACTGTTCCTATATCCGTTATGACTATTTATTTGTAATATACCAGTCTTGGCTAATCCTGAGACAATATAATATAATCTTAGTTAGTTATGACAATAGTTATATAATACGTCTTGATTAATTAGATTATATATTGAACTATTGGACTATATTTGGACTACTAACAATGGACTACTAACTTTGGACAATTAAAAGGTATTAAAAATATTGATTATAGCATATGAAACTAAACATTTCTTCAAGTTTGCCACTTGATTTCATCTTAAACAATCATATATATCTTGACGATTACAACCTGCGTTCAAACCCTTCACACTCTTGAAAACACCTCATATTGATAACCAATAATTCAGATATGAGAGTGCTGATGAAGTAGCAAAAGTTGTAGATGATCTTAATGGCCAAAAGTTTGATGATAAAGAATGGAGTGTTGGAAACACTCAATAGAAAATTGGTACTGGAAAATGGATTGAGCAAACCATGAAGGAGACCGTGGACAAATCACAAAAACCAAACTTGTACTTAACGAATCCAGCTGATTCAGTATGTGCTAAAATCTTTAAACGAATATCTTGCTCCTACTTATTCTAAATCCTTGCGGACAAATTTCTTCATCATCTCCCGATCTTAAATATTTTAAATTCTAAGATATCATCGTATCTTTTATTCTAAATATCTTCGATATTTCTGAAGATACCTTCATAAATGTTTTCGTCCGAAATTATCCATCTCCTCGTGCTATCTCTGTTGCATCATAAAAGAAACTGTTTTAGTTTCTATTACAATTCCTTTCTGCTTAGAACAATTTCTTTAATTTTCTTGAATTCCAGAAATCAACCATGACTACGTCAAAAGTTAAGACGAATCTCTATTTCTTCTGTGACGACCCGGGAATTTTTGACCAAATTTAAATTTAAACTTTATATGATATCGACAAGATAAGCAAAGTCTATAATGTTGAGTCATGAAATTTTTGAACTGTTTACATGATTTCAGATAACCTTTGACCGTTTCCGACAATTCACGAGCAATTGTTTGTATATATATATATATATATATATATATATATATATATATATATATATATATATATATATATATATATATATATATAAGAGTATATATAATAATTGAGTCATAAAATTCACATTAATCAATAGAAATTAAAAAGTAAAATAATAAATAAAATAGTTAAGTTACCATTAAAATAAATATATATAAATATATATACGATTTATATTAATCATTATTTGAATAGGTATAAAAATATATAAACATTAAATAAATGTTATCATATAATATATATTGTATAATTATAATATATAACGTTAAAATAATTAAATGCAATTACAAGTTTAATCATAATTATTATATTATTATTACATTCATTACTAATATTAATATTAATATCAGTATTATTAATATTATTAAGATTATAATATTGAAATTTGATATATTTGATTTGTTATATCATTGTTAATATCATATTTATTATAACTAGTAGAAGAGTTATAATTTTAGTTATTATGATTAATATTAGTACTATAGTTGTTAATATAAATTATTACTACTATCATAGTTATTAGAAAATAACACAATTTATTATAATTATCATTAATAAAATCATTATCAATTTAATGATTATTAGTATTATTTTGTTATTATTATTAATACTATCATTTTATAATTACTCTTATTCTTATTATTACTATTAGTATAATTTTGATAAAAATTATTATTTAATATATTTCTATTTTCATTATTAGTATTAGTATTCTTATTAAAAATTAATAACATCCTTAAATTTATTAATAGATTTATATATTTATGTAATATTATGAAATTCAGTATGCAGAGATACATATATATACGGATACATCAGATACATACGGATCCAGTATATATATAAATACGATTATATCTAAATAAATAAAGATAAATCATATTCAGCTTTATATTCTAATCGACCTATAGAGGATTTGTACTTCTGTCCTTAATCTGATTACTAAATTGAATCCCATCACAGCACAATGACAAATTCTGTTAGCAGTACAAATCACCTTTAATTCTGTGATATAATTTTTGTTCTTTCTTCATTGTTTGTTTAGTAAAAGCTGTCGACACCCATATAATTTAAATCAGTCGATTTCAATTATTTAGATCCTTTATCAAATGTTAATTATCGTTGTAAGTTGAATGGGAGAAGACCCAAAAAGAATTGAAGAACACAGTCATAATTTTTTTCTTTCTTTCTCTGTTTCTACTCTTCACGAACCCCATTTCACAAAACCTTAAATTCGAGTTGTTTTTTCAAAAACTAAAAATGAAGAATGGTTATGATTCTTATAACAAAACTCTGTATAAAATTTCAACTCTTAATTTATTGTATTGATTATTAATTTTGAAGTCAAAGTTTTTCAAAATAAAAAGTCAAACTTTGTTCATCAATTAAATTCGTGTTATATACTATGATTCAAGTTCAATTAAGGATTTGTAAAGTTTAGAATTATGATTTAGAACCTTTCTCATGTTAGGATTATGAGCTAAAACATTCTACAATTCAAAATCAATTTTTTTTTTCTTATAACCGTCGCACAGCAGGTACTGAAGTTTTTATTTTATTTTATTCAATTTATCACAAATAATCTTTTAGGAGTTGGATATTAAGTCCTAAAATTGATTTCTGTAAGTATTATTAAGACTAAAAAGATTTTGGTTCGATCCCTGGTTGGTTTAAGATAACGAAGGAGATGAAGAAAAAGAAACAGAAAAACTAAATAAGTTAAATAGATATGGGTCAGGTATTATAACAGAAAAGCAGAAACATCGGAATGGTTTAAGGTGTTAGCGGGTGGGCGAGAGGTCACGGGTTCGAGCCCGGGCTGGGGCATTCTTTTTGCTGATTTCTTAAAGGTAGCAACTTAATTATTTTCATTATATTATTATTATTATTGTTGTTATTATTATTATTATTATTATTATTATTATTATTATTATTATTATTATTATTATTATCATTAATTTTATTATTGTTATTATTTTTATGATTATTATTATTATTATTAGTATTAGTATTATGATTATAATTATTATCACATTTATATTTATAAGTATTATAATTGTTTTTAGTGTTAGTATTATAATTATCATTATTATTAATATTATCCTAATTATAAATATCATAGTCATTATTATTGCTATAATTATTATTACTATGTTAATTATTGTTAAATGTTATCATTTATGTATTATAGCTATTATATATGTATTAATATTATTATTATTAGGGTTATTTTTATTATTATGAAAATAATACAAGTTATTATTATTTTCATTAGTATTAGTATTAGTATTCAGTTATTATCATTAATATTATTATTATTATCATAAGTATTAATATCACTATTATCATTATCGTTATTAATAAGGTTATTACTACTGTTTTTATTAAAACTATCTTTTATCAAAAATTAACATTTTTTTTAGTTATTATATATATTAAAAATTTCATTTAGGTTAGTATTATTATTATGAACATTATTTATAAAAATATTTACATATAACAAACTATCGGTTTTAAATAAAATACTAAACATATATTTATAGATATACTAATATAACAAAATGAATATAAAAATTATTTTTAAATGAATATATATAAAATAGATATATAACATAACATTTAAGATATAATACATATAAATAAAGTATATATATAAGATATTTAATATATGTAACATAACAAAATTCATGTTTTATATATAAAAATGAATATATATATATATATATATATATATATATATATATATATATATATATATATATATATATATATATATATATATATATATATATATATAATACATAAGTTACTTATATAAAAATTATATCATTAAAAATAATATATATATATATATATATATATATATATATGTATGTATATATATATATATATATATATATATATATATATATATATATATATATAATTGTTCGATTACAAGGATACGTTTTAATATATATACAAATGATATTGGTTCGTGAATCCAAGGCCAACCCTGCATTGTTTAATATCGTCATATGTATTTTTACTACAAAATACATTATGGTGAGTTTCATTTGCTCCCTTTTTAAATGCTTTTGCAAAATATATTTTTGGGACTGAGAATACATGCGCTTTTATAAATGTTTTACGAAATAGACACAAGTAATCGAAACTACATTATATGGTTGAATGGATCGAAGTCGAATATACGACTTTTAGCCTGGTAATCTAAGAATTAAGGAACATCACTAATTTTGAGAATTAGCGCACCCCTAATTGACGCGAATCCTAAAGATAGATCTATCGGGCCCAACAAGCCCCATTCTGGAATTTAGAATGCTTTAGTACTTCGAAATTATCATGTCTGATGGGTGTCCCGGAATGATGGGGATATTCTATATGTATCTTGTTAATGTCGGTTACCAGGTGTTCACCATATGAATGATTTTTATCTCTATGCAGTTTGCGAAATGCCTGATATGAGAATGATGTTTATGAAAAATGAAATCTTGTGGTCTATTATATTATTGGAAATGATTATTTATGATAAACTAATGAACTCACCAACCTTTTGGTTGACACTTTAAAGCATGTTTATTCTCAGGTATGAAAGAAATCTTCCGTTGTGCATTAGTTCATTCTAGAGATATTACTTGGAGTCATTCATGACATATTTCAAAAGACGTTGCATTCGAGTCGTTGAGTTCATCAAGATTGATAATAAGTCATTCATAGTTTGGATATATTATGAGATAGCATGCATGCCCGTCAACTTTCGATGTAATGAAAGTTTGTTTTTTAAAAATGAATGCAATGTTTATAAAATGTATCATATAGAGGTCAAGTACCTTGCGATGTAACCAAATGTAATGTATTCGTCCAGGTGGATTAGGACGGGTCCTTTCATCTTTGTTTCAATCTTTTTCGATAGCTTCACTTATACTCTTCGCGTAATCGAATTGTTTTATCCATATTACTCAATGATGATAAAACTCTATTTATCAACTCATATTCGTCATGAAAACATTATTATTGTTAGCCATGACGACCTCGATCAAATTTCGGGACGAAATTTCTTTAACGGGTAGGTACTGTGACGACCCGAAAAATTTTGACTAATTTTAAATCAAATTCTTGATACCATTTAATATTTTGACACAAAAAGCAAAGTCTGTAATGTTGAGTCTCAAAAATTTTGAACTATTTTCTTGCATTCATTTAACCTCGACCAGTTTTGTGATGACCCGGAAATTTCTGACCAAATTTAAACTTAATCTTTGTATGATTAACATTTCCGACACGATAAGCAAAGTCTGTAAAACTGAATCTCAAAATTTTTGAACTACTTTCATATATTCAAATACCTTTCGGTTGTTCCTGACAATTCGCGAACAATTATATGTATATAGATACATATATATATACTATAACTTGAAAACGTAACAATATATTAATTGTTTGATATTGTACATTAAACTTATTGGTTTAAATATTTATTTGAATATATATGATAAGTTGGAATATTAATTGTATGAATAATTTGCGACGTATATTTAAAACGTGTTTATGAATGTTGAAAATATATATTAACTTGGTCATAAAACGATTTGTTATTATATATATATTAACAAATAGCGAGACAATGATTTATAAAAGTAAATGACCAAAACACTCGAAAGTTTAAGATACACTTTGAATGATACAGTTTATTGATAATCTAAGACTATATTTTGACAAATGTACGAGTCACAAAACGTAAATTGCGAGTTTTCTAAGCGTACGAAAATGCGTTCGAGAAACCGAAACCGGGACATAAGTCGAGTGAGAACGTACGAGTCATCGGAACGAAAATTACAAGTCAACTATGCACATGAATTTAATATAATATATAATTAATTATTTAAAAATTACAAGTCAACGTCCATTTGCTTGTCGACGTTTTTATTATATAATATAATATATATATAAAATTTTATATAATTATTTATATATTATATTATATTCTTGTGCATAGTTGACTTGTAATTTTTGGTCCGTTGCGTCGGGCGTTGATAGTTGGTTCATGTCTCGGTTCCGGATTTTCGAACGCCTTTTCGTACAATTTAATATCTTGTACTTTGCGTTTCACAACTTGTACTCTTGTCATTTTTAGACGTTTCTTATCAATAAATTGAACCATTTGAATTGTATCTTGTACATTTGAGCTTTTTAGACGTTTGCGTCTTCAAATCTTCGTTTTCGCCTTTTGTCTTCGCACTTATTTATTTAAACGAATATTACTTGAAAATAGAACAATTGCAACTGAAAACTTTACATATTGGAAGGATATTGCTACTAAATATATGTTCATTTGGAGTACTCTCAAATATCCCCACACTTGAACGTTGCTTGTCCACAAGCAATACAAAACTTAAAATTAAATCACACGAATCACTTCTTTATTCTTCACACTTTATACACCAGTGATTTTGATACGGCGGTATAAACAATGATAGTAACGATGTGGTTTACAGTCCCACATGACTATAAAAATTTAGATCCTTTAGGAAATTGAATCTTTATGAAAACATTTGATCTTTTGAAAATTCAATCTAGCTTTTACCCTAGATAAGTTTTCCAGAATAACCCTTCACCGGTGTTTGCAAAATATTTTTGTGGGTTTTGTGGGTTTCAGATTTGAAAATTTTAGCTCAAAACTTATGGTTTTGTGTCACCCACTTGCTATCCTTGTATTGTGAAAGCAACACGTCCAGTATACTTGCTCCGTATATTACTTTTCGACAAACTACCGTCCGGTTGTAAAGGAAAGCGTTGAACAAGCAACTGTTAAGGCAATGTCTAATGACATGCATTTGATTATGGTCCAAAAACATGTCAGATGCTAGTACTATCCTTTGTAGGAGCAATAGTAAAGATCATCCTATAATTTTTTCGGTCTGGCACAAGGTCCTATCTCTGGCCATGCTTTGCAACCACCGTTCTTACGGTTGACACCCGATTTGGTTCAGGTGACCTAATGAATTCTTGTGAATTCTCAGGATTTTACGTTCAATGGTAATGAACGCATTGAAAATGGGTTTTCAGAAAATAAATCGGTTTTATTTTTTTATCAAAATATTTTCTCGTTCAAGCTCGAGTTTAGATATCATTGAATTCCATGAGTTTGTAATTCTCAATCTTTAAGGTCAATCTCAAGGATTGAGTAATATCAGGCTTAAAGCTGATTTTTAATCTTTAAGGAGATTATCCTTTCTGGGGGTCTGATTCATTAGTCTTATCAAGCTAATTTGCACGGTGCCCTCCCCATTTTACGAGACAGATCCTCTCATGGTTAGGATAAGTCTGACCACATGGCGACCCTGTTTGATGCTGAGGTCCGTGGATTTCCTGCTGATTTTAGAGATGACTTTTCTAGATTTTTCGTCAACCTACAGCTGGTCTGGACGACAACTTCTTGACCTAAATCAAGAAGCACGTGTCTTTTTCGGAAGACTTTACTTCCTTTTAATGATGGAATTGATTCATCGTGTAGATCCATCTTTCTTTCAAATATATTACAATAAATCGGGTAAAACAGTTAATTTAGTCCAAAATAAAAGCACCTGCAATAACTTTACAGAAACATGTGATAGATAGTTTTTAATCGAATAACTTGGTACATTCTCCCCACACTTGGCTTTTTTTTATGCGTCTTTTTATATCTTAATAAATAAATTCAAGCGATTTAGTTGTTTCTCAATTTATGTCCTTTTCGAGGTAATGATAATTTCAGCATTAACACCTAGTTTTATCGTTCATAAATATGTATAAACATGATTTTGAATTCATTTAGTTGAAAATTTTTCAAATTTTCATAAAATTTAGAAAATAAGCCAAGTATAAACCCGAGAGAATTTATAACCCTTCCCCACACTTGAGATCATGCAATGCCCTCATTTGCATGAAATCAGACTATAATTATAAATTCATGAGGGTGATTAGTGTAGAAAAGTAGTTAAAGATACCATAGAATTACAGGATGATAGATGGTGCACCTCATCGTTCATTCCTTCTTGTATTATCACACATGTTTTTTTCTTCAAAAATGGTTGCTTTTCTGAACTGTTTGCTAATATTTGAAAATGCGTCTTTTACCCTTACTTATTATGCATGTTTATTAACGAGTTATGCACTAACCCGAACCCTGAATTTAACTTTAAGTAGGGTTAGACTTCCCCACACTTAGCTGACGACATGTGAAGTCGGTAGAATAAGTTCCACGAATTAGAATAGTGAGCCAGTTATTTACATCTCGGGTGGTGTATAATATATCAATGGGTTTAAAGTTTAGACCCACCCAATCGTCACTACTTAATTCTTTTTTAAGTGTAGCTTTTAGTAAATGTATATGTCTCTTTTCTGGTTCTTGGTCAAATGGATCGATATACACCGACATACATACTATAGGGTGGACAATTCCTAACATTTCCTTTCGTTTATTCTCGGGATCAAAGTTTTCACCTCTATTACCCAATTGGGTGAAATCCGAGGTGTCATTATCTATTACAGCTCATAGTTCATCTTCGGTAGATGACTCGTCTATTGAGAATATTGGGTTGGAAGGTTGTGAAATGGTGAATTTCGGGATCGAAGCAAATTCTTCTTCACTAACGGTACTTATCGGTCCCACTACTTTGGTCTCGGGGGTAAAGTTTTCAATGTTATCGTTTTCTCAAGAATACCAATTTGTCACCCTTATTTCTTCTTCATCCATTGATGGATTGATGATTTCGTCGGTAGAGGCTAATGTGTCGATATGTTGTGAAATTGGTAAGACTGAATAAAAAGTATCATCGGGATAATTGGTGATTTCGGAGCTCTCGAATTCATCAAAATTCGATGATATGAGATTTTCTTGCACACGACTCCTCCGATCAACAGGTGTGTAATCTAATAGAGTTTCAGCTTGCCGATTTACAAACTCTCTCATTTGTTCATTTTGAGCATCAAGTTCTTCGAGTTTGATTTTCATATAATCTAAAGAATTTTCAGACACATATGTTTCCTCGTCATCTAGTTGTTGAGTTTGGATATATTCTTGGGAATAATCCCAATTTGAATTGTATTCTTCATAATCATTCCATTCAGGTTCTGTGGGTGCGCAATTTTCCATAGGAACGTAATAATAACATTCCCATGTTGAGTGATAATCTCCACAGATTTCACAACCAGTTATTGTTTCGTCATTCGTGATCCAAGATTGACCGAACGAATTGTCATCAACACATGTTTGAGAGTATTGATTTCGTATGTCCTAAAGAGTTTCCAGAATATATTCGAGATTTTCCATAATGCGCTTATTACCAAATTTTAGCTACAATGTGGTGCATTTACTGATTATCCTATTAGTTATAAAATAAAAAATTATATAAGTTATCAAATTAATAGACTTTTCTGATTTTGCCCACGTTTCGAATAGCCAATAGATGCAGCAGGTAGCCAGGACCCTTTAAATCGGAAGCCCACAACTCGCCACTAACAAATCCAACTATTACTAGGAATCAGAAAATTTGGATGTCTATCAATTTAACCGCTTAAAATAATTTTTCGTTTGGAATTTTAGAGAAGAAATAGAAAATCTATGTCCTAAAAACTAGCGTGTCGAGAAATAAGAAAGAAAAAGATTACGCGTCGAAAAACATCAAAAAATAAAAATAAGAAAATAGCGCGTCGTAACTTAAAATGTACTAAAATTTATAAACAGCGTCACAAAATTCTAGAGCACCTAAATCTTAGTCTAAAGAAAAAGCACTTAAGGGATTTTACGGCAAAGCCTAAAAAATCTAGAAATATAAAATAAGCAACTGCAAAATATTAGAACTTAAAACTAGATACGAACGATAAAATACAAATATTACGATTACACGAAATAAAAGGATACAAAATATAAAAAGAAAACTTAAAGTATTAAAAATACAATTTTTTTAAAAATATTATTTTTATATTATTATTATAAAAATATTAATCTATATAATTAATAATAACTTAAAACTAAATATTACAAAAGTAAATTAAAATACAAACTAAATGTTAATATTAATAAATACAAACCATTAATAATAATAATAATAATAATAATAATAATAATAATAATAATAATAATAATAATAATAATAATAATAATATTAATAATAATAATAATAATAATAATAATAATAATAATAATAATAATATATAAAAATAAATCCTAAATTCGCATTAAATGCACTGGTTGACCTGTCAGGAACAGCTACGCGATCGCGTAGAACTAAAGGGTAAATCTTCGAGATCGCGGAGGGATGCAGGTTCAGAATTTGCAGGTTTAATTTCGTTTTTTTATATTTTATATTGTTTTTCTAAATATATATAAATATATTTATATAAAAATGAATTAAAAATATAGCGTTTCGTCGATTCCCCGGCAGCGGTGCCAAAAACTTGATGATGTAGCGTGGGGGTACGAAATAGTTATATATTTTTATTACGAAATACGTTACAAATAACACAAGTTTTAATTATTTATTTATAAATGGGATATACCTAAACCTTGCTACAACACTATAGGCAGTGTACCTAATCGTAGAGTAGTATAGTTTTTAGTAAGTCCGGTTCGTTCCACAGGGAGATGACTTATTTTACACTATATTTTTAAACAATTATATTTGTACAAAATATATTATATATAGTAATAATATATAAAAGGGGGTTTACCGTTTAATGACCGGTTTGTCGATTTTATATTTTAAGCGAAGCGTAAAGTAAATGACGATATTTAACCAACGATAAAATAAATAACAATAATTAAAATGACAAAATAAATAAAAGTACGAGAAAATATAAAATAAAATATATTATGCTTATTTAAATTTCCGTACTCATGATGTTTGACGTTTTGATTTTAATTTATTACCCTGGGTTAATTGTCCTTTGTCCTGGATTATTCGATAAGTCCATCTGGTTTTCCCATAATAGTCCATCGGTCATAATTATAAAGTGCGAGGGTCTTCGCCAAATTAACCTTATACCCGAAGTCAAATATTCCAACTAATTGGGGATTCGAACTGTTACAAAGTCTTAATACTTTGTTTAATGAATACACCAGGTTATCGACTGTGTGTAATCCAATGTTTTAATACTTTGTTAACAATTACACCAATTATCCTTGAATGTAATCTACCCCTGTTTTAATGAGTCCAATAACTATTAATCTATCCCCGTGTCCGGTCAAATGAACAATAATTTGTACTTATAAATATCCCGCCCATCGTGTCCGATTAAGCGTATGTGGTTATATATAGATACGTCAAATCATAACCTTTATATTAAATTAACGAGGTATCGTTAATTTAATATAAAGCCCATTAATAGCCCATAGTATAATTTCCACAAGTGTCGATCTTTTGTCCAAACCCCAATTATGGTCCAAAATCCAATAACCCCGTCTTTTAATATTTAGCCCAACATCATGATTACTTCGACTTAAATAAGCATAATAATAACTTAGTTACGAGACATTAATTTAAAAAGGAGAACATAGCTTACATTGATTATTTATCGCGTAGTGTTACACGGAGAGAACTTCGACTTCAAAACCCGTAAAATAACCTTTACATTACCCAAACTAATCTAATATAAAACTAAACTAATATTTATATTATATATATATATAATATATATTATGAGACATAGAGATATTGATTATGTTGGTGTATGGATTCGGCAGACTGCATGGCCTTTTATAGGCATTATCTGAAATGACTGCTCCGAGATCGCGAAGCATTTGTGCCTTCCAGCTCCGAGATCGCGAAGTGATGCACTCCAGCTCACCAAATTTTGGCCATTTGCTTGTCGACATTTTTATTATATAATATAATATATATAATTTTATATAATTATTTATATATTATATTATATTCTTGTGCATAGTTGACTTGTAATTTTTGGGCCGTTGCATCGGGCGTTGATAGTTGGTTCATGTCTCGGTTCCGGATTTTCGAACGCCTTTTCGTACAATTTAATATCTTGTACTTTGCGTTTCACAACTTGTACTCTTGTCATTTTTAGACGTTTCTTATCAATAAATTAAACCATTTGAATTGTATCTTGTACATTTGAGCTTTTTGGACGTTTGCGTCTTCAAAACTTCGTTTTCGCCTTTTGTCTTCGCACTTATTTATTTAAACGAATATTACTTGAAAATAGAACAATTGCAACTGAAAACTTTACATATTGGAAGGATATTGCTACTAAATATATGTTCATTTGGAGCACTATCAATTATTATTATTATTATTATTATTATTATTATTATTATTATTATTATTATTATTATTATTATTATTATTATTATTATTATTATTATTATTATTATTATTATTAATTAATATTATACATAAAATACTACGACGAGGTCATGAGTGTGTCACTTCAAAACAAGCTTTTCGAACGGGATAGAGCTAAAGAAATTATGGGTTATAGCTATGGAGGTTATGGGTAATATTCGTGGGTATTGTTTGCAAGTCAAACCTAGTGTTTATCATCTCTGTTGCGTCTACGTACTTTCCTGCAATATTGAATCACAATATTGATACGTGAGCATTCATATCTTATCTTTTATATATTAATAGTGTATACATGTCTAGTACTCGAGTATATATATTTATGCATGCTTGTATGCTAAATTTCGTCGTTAAACAGTTTATAATGAATCAGAATTTAATACATATATTACTAGTAAAAGGTATATGATATACATGTTTTTGGAAAGCTAACGAAAAATCAATAACTTTTCATTTAGATATCGAATAGTTTCGATGAACGGATTAAAAGATATGATCAACTGAATTATGATTGACGTTAATTGAAATTGCTTTTGAATCTGCAATTAAGATTTAAACAACTTGTTTACGAGATTGATAAAATGGATTTTTAAATATTACCAGCCGAGTAAATGAATCCTTATATAAGGCACGTCTCGTTTTGTTGAACTATTGTCAAAATTGACTTTTTGAAACGACTTTGGATAATTTTTGTATGTCGATCTCGAGCATTAGGATTGTGATACACTATGACCTAACCTAGCTTGATAGACAATTATTGACCAACATATGTTCTCTAGGTTGAGATCTACGGTTATTTGGTAATCCGAGTTTCGGTAATATTTTGGTGAACGACTTTATATGCTGCTAAGGTGAGTTTCATTTGCTCCCTTTTTAAATGCTTTTGCAATCTATATTTTTGGGCTGAGAATACATGCACTTTATTTTAAACAATGGACACAAGTACATACTAAATTCTATACTGAGTTTGAACCGAAAATCCCTTAGCTTTGGTAACTAGTAACTGCCGGTTATAAGAACTGGTGGGCGCGAGTAGTAGTATATGGATCCATAGGGCTTGACATCCCCGTCCGTTCCAGGTATAGAGACCCTAGCCTGAACTATAAAGCGGACGTATGCTATTTGAGTTTAGTATACGTTGGTTTGCGTGTATTGTACATGTTGGTTGCATGTATGTTAAAACAGGGGTACTTATTATATATTCGTTAAGTTTAGTTACCAGGGTGCTCAATTTCGTAGAATATTTTGATAAACGTTTCGGATGAAACAACTGAAATCTTTTGATCCACCTTTATGTACAGTTTATGCAAAATATTAAAACTATGAACTCACCAACCTTTGTGTTGACACTTGTTAGCATGTTTATTCTCAGGTTCCCTAGAAGTCTTCCGCTGTTTGCTTATATGTTAGACAAGCTATGTGCATGGAGTCTTACATGGCATATTTATCAAGGAAACGTTGCATTCACCAAATCATCACCATGTATCTTATTTTGACTGCATTGTCAACGGAATTACTATTGTAAACTATTATTTACGGTGATTGTCTATATGTAGAAATCATCAGATGTCGAAAACCTTTGATTTAAATATTCATTTATGGTGTGCCTTTTCCAAAGAATGCAATGTTTACAAAACGAATCATATAGAGGTCAAATACCTCGCAATGAAATCGATGAATGACGTGTTCGTCCATATGGATTTGGAACAATCGTCACAGTTGGTACCAGAGCGTTGGTCCTAGTGAACCAGGTCTTGCATGAGTGTGTCTAACTGATAGTTGTTAGGATGCATTAGTAAGTCTGGACTTTGACCGTGTCTGCATGTTAAAATTTTTGCTTATTATTTCTTGTCGGAAATTACCTGCTTATCATTCTTAAGTCTAGAAATGTTTTCCTGCATTTATTGCATAAATAGTGTATAGACAAAAATTCATATCTTAGCGTATCTGTTACTGTAAACTTTTCCTGACATCTTCTGAAAATTTCTCCGTAATTTACGGGATTTTGGTATTATATATACATATGTAAATTATGTATTGAAGAGTACCAATCTAAATTCTATAATCTATCTTATATCAAAAATCAATTACCTGATTATATAAGATGGATCACGTATCTAGTTCAAATTCCTTAAACTCCGACAGCTATTCCGATATGGATATTCACCTGAACTCCAAAGACAGTGTAACCGGAATGGATCAACCAATTAGCCATCATATATTCTGGATGAATTGGGGATGGGTTCATAGCCTACTTAGTCATTGGAGACAAGAAGAAGGTGATCCCTTCCATCCACCACATTGCCCTCTTGGCGAAGAACCTGAAGCACTTACCGGCGAACCTGTTCGAGACACCATTTTCTCTCTCATTTCTAGAGTATCTCGTCACGATAATATACTATCTCAAATTCTGAATCTTATTCATCCTCTCGTCCGAACCGACAATCATCCCGGTGTAGTAGAAGAAGTCAACTAGCTTCGTGCTCGAGTGGTGACTTTAGAGAATATGGTACAAAAGTTACAAGCACCAACAGCATCACCAGCATCAACAGTACCACCATCATCAACACCAACAGTATCATTACCACCACTAACAACAACATCCGCATCCCACACCTCAACATCACAATCTCTACCACGAACATCAACGTCATACGCACCATAGATACCAAGGAATACCAACAACAACAAACGATGAAGTATTGATTCATAACTTCATCGAAGAAATATTCTGCATAGAATATGTAGTTTCTAAAAGTGTTAGAGATTATATATTCTAGTCCTAGTCGAAAACCAGATGAGATTAATATTATGTTAACTCATTAAATCCATGATTACATCTAAGGAAACTATATATATAGGTATATTTTCATAAAGATTGTAATTAAGAAATTTATTTTGTACAAACTGTTAATGGTGAGAATATTTTAACGGGTAGGTAATACCCGGAAAATATATAAGTTCACAATTAATATGTTACACTGTACATTCTTCAACTTTGATTCAAAAATTATTAACTATGCTCACAGCAATATACAATCGTTTCCATACAAATTCAATTACATATTCTGATATTGACGGATCAGAATCCAAGCCATAACTCTGAACCGGTGACATCATTCTTAGATCTCTACATCTTTTAAAGCTGTACTTTGACTTCAAAATTGTGCAAGATCCTTTAACGTTGTTATTACCGAAAATAATCTTGCAATTCTTTTCAAGATATCAAACTTTCATCACACTTCCAACCAGTCAACTTCGACTTTTCAGATTAACCTTATTATAACCTTGACATATACGTTCTTGTTACTGGGAAACCTTTCATGTTCCACCACATTAGCAGTAAACTTACCAACAACTTCATTTATCTTTGATGTTTCGAAAAATCATTATACTCATAGAAACCCTATCACGTACTCATCCACATCTTGTAACAATAATTGCCATACCAACTACCGGGAATTAGCAATCAATATTTTGAATCTCGCATCAATTCTACGCCAACAGTTATATATATATACATATAATGTCTATCTCCTAGACTTACTTACTTCGAATGTGAAGTTTCTGAAAAACACCCCAAACTGTGAAACTAGTCCTTCAAATTTTGGAAAAATGCTGATGAAGTAGCAAAAACTATAAACGACCTTAACAGTCGAAAGTTGGATGATAAAGAGTAGTGTGTTGGAAAAGCACAGAAAAAGAGCAGGTTTGGAAATGGAAAATGGATTGAGCAAACTATGAAGAAGGCTGTGGACAAATCATAAAGACTAAACGTGCCTTCAAAGAATTCAAATGATTCAGTGTCTACTGAAGTCATTAACGAATACCTTGCTCCTGACTCTAAACCTTTATGAACAAGTCTTCTTCATCAACCTTCAATAATAGAAATTCTAAGATATCATCGTATCTTTCATTATAAATATCTTCGATATTCCTGAAGATATTTTCACAACTATTCTTATCTAAAATCATTTATCTCTTTGTGCTATCTGTATTACATCATGAAAGAAACTATTTTAGTTTCAAAAATCTGAAAAATTCAAAAAAATGGATGTTTGAAGTAATGTTGGGAATTGAAGCATGAGTTAGTATAATATAATGACATTTGATCAACGTGATTATATTACAGTAAGTCATGCTGAGTTTCTAATAGAACGTGATAAAGGTTCACAGATCATACCGTCATCATGTGCCATGTTACACGAATCTTACATTCTACCCAATCTCCAAACATATTAAGAACATATCTTCATGATAGTTCTATCTTTCCGGATATTCTGGTAATTTGACAAATCAAAATCGTGCCATTACAATTTCCTTCTTAGAACATTAACTATGTTCATTTCAAAATCCATACCTACGAATTCTGGACCATTACAAGCAATGCTTAGTCACAAGAAGAAGAAACGAAGGGACAAAACTCCGAAATAGAAATTGGGATATAAATTGCAGCAAATAAAAGAAAGCATTAACTGGGGATGATAATAATTATAGAAGACAGAAGCAGGAACTTTGAAATATAAGGGAAAATATAAAGCCTGACAACAACACATATATTACAAACCGTGTATATCAATGCGTATAGCAATATAAAGACACGGGAGAATAAAAAATACTATAACCCCAAGGTAATAGTAGAAGAAAATAATTTCCTCTGGTGTCAAATGAAAAAGAAGAATGAAGGATACGATAGCCAAGAAAATATCAAGAATCAGAACTGGATTAAGCATTTCACAATCTTTTGGAAGTATGAAATAAGGAAGAAGATGTAGGAGTGGTGAAAATAATGAAACGGAAGTGGTTAATTTATAGCAAAATATCAGACATAGCAATCGAGGCAGATTACATATTTAAAGGAAATCTTAATTTCCTTAAATTTTGAAGAATCAAATCTTATTTAGATTATGAAGATTTTCTATTCCTTAAATTACGGAAATCAATCGTTAATACGTCAAGAGTTAAGACAAATCTCTATTCTTCATTTCACTCTTTTACGATAACTTCTCTCATACGCTTCGAATAATCAGATTGTTTTATCCATATTATTCAACGGTGATAAAACTCTATTTATCAACACATATACGTCATGAAAACATTTTTATTGTTAGTCATGACGACCTCACTCAAATTTCGGGACAAAATTTCTTTAACGGGTAGGTACTGTGATGACCCGGAAATTTCTGACTAAATTTAAACTTAATCTTTGTATGATTAACATTTCCGACACGATAAGCAAAGTCTGTAAAACTGAATCTCAAATTTTTTGAACTACTTTCATATATTCAAATACCTTTCGGTTGTTCTTGACAATTCGCAAACAATTATATGTATATAGATATATATGTATATATATATACTATAACTTGAAAATGTAACAATATATTAATTGTTTGATACTGTACATTAAACTTATTGGTTTAAATATTTATTTGAATATATATATGATAAGTTGGAATATTAATTGTATGAATAATTTGCGACGTATATTTAAAACGTGTTTATGAATGTTGAAAATATATATTAACTTGGTACTAAAACGATTTGTTATTATATATATATATATATATATATATATATATATATATATATATATATATATATATATATATATATATATATATATATATATATATATATATATATATATATATTAACAAATAGCGAGACAATGATTTATAAAAGTAAATGACCAAAACACTCGAAAGTTTAAGATACACTTTGAATGATATAGTTTATTGATAATTTAAGACTATATTTTGACAAAGGTACGAGTCACAAAACGTAAATTGCGAGTTTTCTAAGCGTACGAAAATGCGTTCGAGAAACCGGAATCGGGACATAAGTCGAGTGACAACGTACGAGTCATCGGAACGAAAATTACAAGTCAACTATGCACATGAATTTAATATAATATATAATTAATTATTTAAATTAAATATATTATATATATTATATTTAAATATGTCGACAAACAAAACAACAAAAAATTGTGAGCTGGATTTTGGGGCCATGCGATCGCATGGAAAATAGGCATAAAACCCATGCGATCGCATGGGGTCAGATTTCAGGAAATGTCTATTGTAACGACCCTACTTTTTCCGTTATCTTTTGCCGTTAATTATTTAATGACCGTTAATTGTTATTCGTGACACGTCATTTCTAAGACCTATATTATTATTTTTGTAATAATATATTAATTATTATGTGTTATATGAATATTTGTATTCATATTTCAAGTTATACGTTTCTACATGTCGCAGATTTCTGTCCGGCGAATCTTTTCGGTTTTCAAACCAACGGTCAAGATTTTGGGATTTTTAAATCCAATTTATTTTAAATATGATATTTTGATGTCATATGATTATATATAGTGTTTATATATTTTATTCGTCGCGTGTTTGTTATCTCTCCGAAACATTAATCGCGTAGTAGCGTTTTCGCGTTTCGGGCTTCGTTCGGGCGATCGGGCCACAAGTATTCTTCTTTTTGGCCAAAGTGGTCCATGAGGGGCCCACCCCTCTAAAAATTTCGGCCAAAACCCCCTTATACCCCATTTTTATTTTATTTTTCAATTTTTTCATTTCCATTTTATTCCTCATTTCTTTTCTAAACCTAAAACTAGCAAGTATCTTTTTCTCTCATCTTTCTTCCTCTCCCTTTTTCTTTTTGAGGCCTCCACATTCATCATCAATATCATCATCATTCTTCATCAATTATTGCTTGGATTTTAGGGCTTTTAACATCAACGCGTTCCTCTCGTTCTCCTCTACACGTTGCTATCTCTTGATTCTTGATTAGGGAATAAACCCTAACCCTAGCTTTTTGATTTTTCTTATATTTTACTGATTTTGTATGTTATATTGATAGTATGATAATTGTATGTTATTGTATGGTTGATTGGATGCGTAGAATTACTCGTTTGCATATGTTTTCGGTTTGATTTAATTGGGACAGCAGCTTTTTCGTGTGTTTCTGACTTTGAAACTGATATAAAAGTTAAAATAAAGTATATAAATGAGTTCCTCTCATCAAGACATTAAATTTAGACTCCGGATTCATGTCGTTTCGATTCCCGGAGCCCTAGATATGCTTAATTTGATTTTTGGTAAAGATTGAAAGGTGTTATGGGAAAGAACAAGGTGTGGTCCGACTTTGTGATCATCCTTGGTGTCTTTAGGGTGTGTCATTTGGTTAGGACTGATGGTGGGACGAATTTTCATATTCGGGTCACCTAAATCCGAGCCACGGTTCACCCGTTGTGCCTAAATCACTGTTTTGAGTAAATTGAATTCCCAAGTGTTGTCATGGCTGATATCCACGACCTAGGGACTGTTCTTGGAGTGTTCTTGAGTACATAATTGTGTCGGGTGGTTTGAGTAGGCGGAGATGCATATGTGGCTCGCCCGAAACCGACACCCGGGGCTCAAGATACGACCCGATGAACTTTTAAACTTAAAACTTATGGTTAATGATTAAACTTATGTTAAAATGAATGGCTTTCATTATTAATAAATTACTTATGATAAAAGAAGTAATTATTATTATTTAAGACTTATGATATAAATATTTATTATATCATTTAATTATTAATTATGATTTAATTAACATTTTAATTAAACTTATGATTAATAATACTTTTATTATTAAAGGAAAATACTTATGATAAGTATTAAATTTATTTTTGAGAAATTATTATAAGACTTATAACAAAGATTAAATAATTATTTAATTATTATAAGACTTAATTATGATTTAATTATTAAATACTTATGATTTAATAATTTTAATTAGAAACTTATGATATAATTAATAATTCATTATTAATTTATAATACTTATGATATGAATTAAAATTCATTATTAATTAATAAAACTTATATTATGATTAATATTTAATTAATTAAATACTTATGTTATACTAATTATAACACTTCAACTTATATTAACTTTAATAATTCATTTTATTTAATTAAACTTATGTTATGACATAACTTTACACTTTTGACTTTAATAAACATTATAACCTATGTTATTATTATAACTTACACTTTTCAAATTAATGTTGACTATGTTGACCAAGTTTGACTTTTGAGTTGACTTTCGGTTGACTTTGACTTTTAGTTGACTTCTGTTGACTTTCTAAATAAGGAAACTTTCCTAACTTCAAAACTTTCTAAAAATAGAAGTTTCTAAATTTGGAAACTTTCCAAAGATAGAAACTTTCCAAAAATAGAAACTTTCCTAAAATAGAAACTTTCCAAAAATGGAAACCTGCTAAAAATAGAAACTTTCTAAAAATAGAAAGTGTGTGTCCTTATGCTGTTCCAATCAAACCGATGCTTGCTGAGTAATGTTCTATGTCTACTTGCAACATGTACAATAGCTATCATACTAAGACTTGACCTAAGTTAGTTATTTATTTCGACCTGCTTTATTTATAGGTCGGCGTTGTGATCTTTCTTGGTCACTTTACTTTACTTGCTGTTCGCTTGTTTGTGAGATTTCTTCAGTTGCTATTTAAGGTGAGTTATAGTCCCATTTTTCTATTTTAAATCTTTTGGGATGAGAATACATGCAATTTATTTTATATTTTGGACACATGTGGAAGTTGGTTTAAATTATTCATTGTGAGTTGAACAAAAATATTCCCTAGTCTGGTAACTGTAATCACTGGTTTCTACTGGTGAACGCGAATCCTATGGATAGATCTATCGGGTTTGACAACCCCATTTCGAGCTAGTCGCGCTAGCAATTTGTTATCGGAATGTTTAGTACTTCGTATTTAGTTGTAGATACACTTGTTCGGTGTATATTATTTATTGTGTTTGGCAAGGGTAAATAAAGGGTTAAGTGGTTACCAGGTGGCTCACGGAAAATGGAATAATGTTTTATTATATGTTTTCTAGCATATAATTTTGAGGTTCAAAAAGGAGTTTTTATGTTTTCAAACATAAATTTTTATTGTTTAAATTAAATATTGTTTGCAATATTAAACCTATAATTCACTCAATATTTTTGTTGACAGTTACTCGCATGTTTTATTCTCAGGTTCATGATTGAATGCTTCTGCTGTGCTTAGAGAGTCTGCATATTTATGATGGCAGCTTTTGTTAAACATTAACTTGCATTCTATTTTTGTTACATTAAATAGTGGTTGTTTGTTGACTTTGTTTTGGGTCAACTTTTGGTTAAAGTATTATTGTATGGTTTTTCTAAACTTATACATTTTAGTAGATCTCCTTTATAGGAAATCATTTTTAAATAAAGAATGCAAGGTTGTTTTATTAAATTCATATAGAGTTTCAATCAAGCTGTGGGACCAAGTGACGGAGCCGTTAAGTGTTTTGACGGAGTCGTCACAGTTGGTATCAGAGCCTTAGTTGTAGGGAATTAGGCTGCATTGATGTCGTTACCCGAGTCAATAGGGAGCATTAGTGAGTCTAGTCTACAGCCCGGCCTATTATATATTATTATATGTGATTATTTGTATCGTGTTGGTATGTATGTTGTTATCATACATACATTACTACTATGTTCTGAATCCGGGAGGAACTCCCATTCCGATTTAAACGCATTCTCCAACTCATGCGAGTTCATCTTTCATAGGAACACCTCGGTTAGTGAAACCGAGGGGGTGTCATTCTTGGCTTCTGAAATTCTCGACATTTCTATGTCATAATTTGTGTTTATTGATATAACGTTTGAGTTACATTACGTGTTCTAGAATTCTCGTCATTTCTATGTCATCTATTATGGTTATGTATATGACTTTTGAGTATTATTGCGCGAGATGTCATTCTTGACTTCTAAAGGCTCGGCATTTCAATGTCAGCTATTGTGTTTGGGTATATAACATTTTTGTTATATTACGTGCCTTTGTGCCGTTGTGCCTATGTACTTTGGTTTTTGAAACGGAAAACGTCATTCTTGACATTTAGAGATTCTTGGTACTTCGAAGACATTTTTATGACATCGTTACTCCTATTCATTACTTACGATGTCTTTGTCTCTTGTGCTATCCTTAGCACATTGTTAAGAAATTGTTTTACGGAAATTGTGTTGAAATTCGAGGTTGACCACGTGTCCTGACCTTATGTAGTGATATTGGAATGGAACTATGAGTTAGTGAAATATAATGGCGTCAGGCCAACGTGATTATATTACGTTAATTCATAAGAAGTCCCAATATTGTGACATGAGGAATAGAAAGCGAGTCAAAGAAAATTTGTACACCACTCATTCGGAAATTCTAACGTTATTACATGAGTAAGGAAGATACTCATTATCTTATTTGTTGATATGCGAGAGACTCGTCTTAACCGAACTACCTACCCCATGTTTTATCATTTATAACTCGCTTGTTAGTGACAGCTTCGCACGTGACTAGTTTTGACCCAAGGACTTGTGTCCTGATAAAAGTCAAAACAATATTTAACTCATTGGGTTTCATGACCTCGTAGCATTTATTGATTAGATGTCGCAAGACGATTCAAGTCCTTCACCCGAGCTTCAACGATCTTACTTCAACTCGTAACCTCTGTAATGCGGATACCCTGCTTTACATTAAAATTTTTACACATTTGTGTAATTGGGTGGTTCTCATGAGATTTATGGGTGAATGGAAGTAATGAGATATTTTGTCATGTATACAATTTATAAAATCATATATGTATGTATGGGTTCAAATGAATAAATTTACTCTTACCTATTTTGGCTAGTATATACTAAATTATACCTTCAAAATTATTTTAAAACCACTCCTTTATTGAGTTGTCTAGTTAACATTTTAAAACCACTCTTATTGAGTTGTCTAATTAACTCAAATTGTTTTACGTAAAATGGTACACGTTGTACATACTTCTAAGTTTACTAAGATCTTCGTTCCGTTTATGGGGTTACATCAGGTGTTTAAAGCTTTTTCAAAACTTCTTTGATTGATTACATTAGAATTTTCGGAGTGTTTGGATCACAGTTCTTCTCATCCTCCGTTTAAGGATGAAATTTACCATTAAGTTCATTGATAGAAATTCTTACACTAGTTTGGATGCCGGTTTTATAAAATTTGTTGGAGAGTCTTTGCGCTTATAAAATTTTATTTCTTAGGGTTGGGCAAGGCCGAAACGCGGGCCGATAAATCAATTTTCTGGGGTACCCTCGGTGGTTACCCTATTGTAGAAAAGGCGCTAGGTGAATTTCTACCCCAACTGTTTTATAGTGGGTATCATGGATATATATTACACTAGACCGTTTGAGGAGTTTCTACTCTCAATTTTCGCTGTCAACCGCAACACTCTCGTAAACATCAATCATAGTATTCAATACTTTGAGGTACATGAAATTATTTTTTGGAGATTCATCTCACCTGGAGTCGGACATTCCTTATAACCCATGATTCACATTCTTTTCATCCTCACATAAATTTAAGAATATGGATGAATTCTAGATTTCCTCGCTCGTTGTTCAAGGAAGTTCACTCTCGATGAAATATCACACCTTTCGTACGCATTCCTTTCGGGAATGTAATGAAAATTTACTTTGAAGACCACGATCCTCGTTATCTCCTTTGATAGAATTGCCTTATATATCTATGTCACCGATGTGACTACTCCATATAGTTCTCCCTTCATTGTTGCAACTATATTTTATTCGTCCCAGTTCATCCCCTTGGGGAGCTCCTGTTCTTTTTGTTAAGAAGAAAGATGGTTCGTTTCGTTTGTGTATTGGTTATCGCAAGTTGAACAAGCTTACGGTTAAGAACCGTTACCCTCTTCCGAGAATTGATGATCTGTTCGATCAGCTTCAAGGTTCATCTATTTATTCTAAGATCGACCTTCGTTCCGGATATCTTCAACTACGGGTTAAAGAATCTGATATTCCGAAAACTGCTTTTTGCACCCATTATGGTCACTTCGAATTCCTTGTTATGTTGTTCGGATTGACAAATGCACCTGCTGTGTTCATGGACCTCATAAATCGTGTGTGCAGACCCTATCTGGACAAATTCGTTATTGTTTTCATCGACCACATCCTTATTTATTCTAAGAGTGATGAAGAGCACGAAGAACGTTTGGAGTTAGTGCTTGATCTATTGAGAAAAGAAGAATTGTACGCTAAGTTCTCTAAGTGTGCTTTCTGATTAAGAGAAGTTCAATTTCCTCGGACATATTGTTAGTAAACAGGGAATACAAGTTGATCCTGCTAAGATGGAGGCGATTGAAAAGTGGGAAATTCTGAAAAATACTACTCAGATTCGCCAGTTTCTAGGATTAGCAGGCTATTATAGAAGGTTCATTCAAGATTTTTCACGAGTAGCGAAACCTCTGACTGCTTTAACGCATAAGGGGAAGAAGTATGAGTGAAAGAATGAACAAGAGACTGCTTTCAGATTTTGAAGAAGAAGTTGACTACCGCTCCGATATTGTCACTACCTGAGGGTAATGATGATTTTGTTGTTTATTGTAATGCTTCGCGTCAAGGCTTTGGTTGCATTTTTATGCAACGAAAGAAAGTTATTGCGCATGCGTCACGCCAGTTGAAGATTCATGAGCAGAATTATACAACCCATGATGTAGTGTTAGGAGCTGTTGTGTTTACACTTAAGATTTGGAGACATTATTTATATGGGGTCAAAAGTACAGTGTACACTGATCACAAGAGTCGTCAACATATTCTTGATCAAAAACAGCTATACGTGAAGCAGCGATGACGGGTTGAGACGTTGAATGATTATGATTTTGAACTTTTATATCATCCTGGAAAGGCCAATGTTGTGGCTGATGCTTTGAGTCGAAAGGAGAGAGTTGAACCTCGTAGGTTTAGGGCCTTGAATATGACCATTCGAACAAACCTCGCAAGGCAGATTCTTGCAGCTCAACAAGAAGCCTTGAGAGAGGAAAATTTTGTAACGGGAAGGTCCGAGGCTTAAGTAAACAGTTTGAGGTACGAACCGATGGCACTCGGTATTTTTGCAGGACGCCTTTGGGTTCTGAAGTTTGGTGATCTACGACAACTTGTTTTAGATAAGGCTCATAAGTCTAGGTACTCTATTCATCCTAGTTCAGGAAAGATGTATCATGATCTTAAGGAGCTGTATTGGTGGCCTAATTTGAAAGCTGATGTGGCTACGTATGTGGCTAAGTGTTTGACCTGTGCTAAGGTTAAAACTGAACATCAGAAACCGCCTGGACTTTTGGTGCAACCTGAGATTCCCGAGTGGAAGTAGGAAGGTATTACAATGGATTTTATTACGAAGTTACCAAGAGTTGTGGGTGGTTATGATACCATTTAGGTGATTGTTGACCGACTCGCTAAGTCAACTCATTTCTCGCCAATTAAGGAAACAGATTCGATAGAGAAGCTTACCCGTTTGTATTTGAAGGAGATTGTTTCTAGACATGGTGTTCCCGTATCTATTATTTCGGACCGAGACAGTCGATTTACATCGAGGTTTTGGCGATCCTTACAGGAAGCTTTGGGAACTAAGTTGGATGTGAGCACCGCTTATCATCCTCAGATGAAAGGTCATAGTGAAAGGACCATTCAAACGTTGGAAGACATGTTACGAGCATGCATCATTGATTTTGGTAATGGTTGGGATAAGTACTTGCCACTGGCTGAATTTTCTTATAATAATAGTTATCATGGAAGTATTAAAGCCGCACCGTTTGAAGCTCTGTATGGTAGAAAGTATAGGTCTCCTATCTGTTGGAATGAGATTGGGGATGCTCATCTCACAGGTCCAGAAATTATTCATGAGACTACCGAGAAGATCGTACAGATTAAGGAAAGATTGAGAACCACCAGAAGTAGGCAAAAGAGTTATGCCAATAAGAGAAGGAACGATATTGAATTTCAGGTCGGCGACCGTGTTATGTTGAAGGAGTCACCTTGGAAAGGTGTAGTACGTTTTGGTAAAAGGGGAAAGTTGAATTCTCATTTTGTTGGACCATTTGAGATTATTGAGAGAGTTGGACGGTGGCTTATCGTTTGAAGGAGCCACAAGAGCTTAGCGCTTTTCATAACGTTTTCATGTATCGAACTTGAAGAAGTGTTTGGCCGAGGCCAATGAAACCATTCTTTTTGATGAACTTCATGTTGTTAAACAACTCCATTTTTGAGGAACCGGTTGAGATTATGGATCGAGAGGCTAAGACTCTTAAGCAGAGTAGAATTCCTATTGTTCGAGTTAGATGGAATGCCAGACGCGGTCCCAAGTTCACTTGGGAGCGTGGAGGTCATATGAGGCAGAAGTACCCGCATTTGTTCCCAGATGCCGAGTCAACCCCTGCACCTGCTTAAATTTCGGGACGAAATTTCCGTAACGGGAAGGTACTGTAACGACCCTACTTTTTCCGTTATCTTTTGCCGTTAATTATTTAATGACCGTTAATTGTTATTCGTGACACGTCATTTCTAAGACCTATATTATTATTTTTGTAATAATATATTAATTATTATGTGTTATATGAATATTTGTATTCATATTTCAAGTTATACGTTTCTACATGTCGCAGATTTCTGTCCGGCGAATCTTTTCGGTTTTCAAACCAACGGTCAAGATTTTGGGATTTTTAAATCCAATTTATTTTAAATATGATATTTTGATGTCATATGATTATATATAGTATTTATATATTTTATTCGTCGCGTGTTTGTTATCTCTCCGAAACATTAATCGCGTAGTAGCGTTTTCGCGTTTCGGGCTTCGTTCGGGCGATCGGGCCACAAGTATTCTTCTTTTTGGCCAAAGTGGTCCATGAGGGGCCCACCCCTCTAAAAATTTCGGCCAAAACCCCCTTATACCCCATTTTTATTTTATTTTTCAATTTTTTCATTTCCATTTTATTCCTCATTTCTTTTCTAAACCTAAAACTAGCAAGTATCTTTTTCTCTCATCTTTCTTCCTCTCCCTTTTTCTTTTTGAGGCCGCCACATTCATCATCAATATCATCATCATTCTTCATCAATTATTGCTTGGATTTTAGGGCTTTTAACATCAACGCGTTCCTCTCGTTCTCCTCTACACGTTGCTATCTCTTGATTCTTGATTAGGGTATAAACCCTAACCCTAGCTTTTTGATTTTTCTTATATTTTACTGATTTTGTATGTTATATTGATAGTATGATAATTGTATGTTATTGTATGGTTGATTGGATGCGTAGAATTACTCGTTTGCATATGTTTTCGGTTTGATTTAATTGGGACAGCAGCTTTTTCGTGTGTTTCTGACTTTGCAACTGATATAAAAGTTAAAATAAAGTATATAAATGAGTTCCTCTCATCAAGACATTAAATTTAGACTCCGGATTCATGTCGTTTCGATTCCCGGAGCCCTAGATATGCTTAATTTGATTTTTGGTAAAGATTGAAAGGTGTTATGGGAAAGAACAAGGTGTGGTCCGACTTTGTGATCATCCTTGGTGTCTTTAGGGTGTGTCATTTGGTTAGGACTGATGGTGGGACGAATTTTCATATTCGGGTCACCTAAATCCGAGCCACGGTTCACCCGTTGTGCCTAAATCACTGTTTTGAGTAAATTGAATTCCCAAGTGTTGTCATGGCTGATATCCACGACCTAGGGACTGTTCTTGGAGTGTTCTTGAGTACATAATTGTGTCGGGTGGTTTGAGTAGGCGGAGATGCATATGTGGCTCGCCCGAAACCGACACCCGGGGCTCAAGATACGACCCGATGAACTTTTAAACTTAAAACTTATGGTTAATGATTAAACTTATGTTAAAATGAATGGCTTTCATTATTAATAAATTACTTATGATAAAAGAAGTAATTATTATTATTTAAGACTTATGATATAAATATTTATTATATCATTTAATTATTAATTATGATTTAATTAACATTTTAATTAAACTTATGATTAATAATACTTTTATTATTAAAGGAAAATACTTATGATAAGTATTAAATTTATTTTTGAGAAATTATTATAAGACTTATAACAAAGATTAAATAATTATTTAATTATTATAAGACTTAATTATGATTTAATTATTAAATACTTATGATTTAATAATTTTAATTAGAAACTTATGATATAATTAATAATTCATTATTAATTTATAATACTTATGATATGAATTAAAATTCATTATTAATTAATAAAACTTATATTATGATTAATATTTAATTAATTAAATACTTATGTTATACTAATTATAACACTTCAACTTATATTAACTTTAATAATTCATTTTATTTAATTAAACTTATGTTATGACATAACTTTACACTTTTGACTTTAATAAACATTATAACCTATGTTATTATTATAACTTACACTTTTCAAATTAATGTTGACTATGTTGACCAAGTTTGACTTTTGAGTTGACTTTCGGTTGACTTTGACTTTTAGTTGACTTCTGTTGACTTTCTAAATAAGGAAACTTTCCTAACTTCAAAACTTTCTAAAAATAGAAGTTTCTAAATTTGGAAACTTTCCAAAGATAGAAACTTTCCAAAAATAGAAACTTTCCTAAAATAGAAACTTTCCAAAAATGGAAACCTGCTAAAAATAGAAACTTTCTAAAAATAGAAAGTGTGTGTCCTTATGCTGTTCCAATCAAACCGATGCTTGCTGAGTAATGTTCTATGTCTACTTGCAACATGTACAATAGCTATCATACTAAGACTTGACCTAAGTTAGTTATTTATTTCGACCTGCTTTATTTATAGGTCGGCGTTGTGATCTTTCTTGGTCACTTTACTTTACTTGCTGTTCGCTTGTTTGTGAGATTTCTTCAGTTGCTATTTAAGGTGAGTTATAGTCCCATTTTTCTATTTTAAATCTTTTGGGATGAGAATACATGCAATTTATTTTATATTTTGGACACATGTGGAAGTTGGTTTAAATTATTCATTGTGAGTTGAACAAAAATATTCCCTAGTCTGGTAACTGTAATCACTGGTTTCTACTGGTGAACGCGAATCCTATGGATAGATCTATCGGGTTTGACAACCCCATTTCGAGCTAGTCGCGCTAGCAATTTGTTATCGGAATGTTTAGTACTTCGTATTTAGTTGTAGATACACTTGTTCGGTGTATATTATTTATTGTGTTTGGCAAGGGTAAATAAAGGGTTAAGTGGTTACCAGGTGGCTCACGGAAAATGGAATAATGTTTTATTATATGTTTTCTAGCATATAATTTTGAGGTTCAAAAAGGAGTTTTTATGTTTTCAAACATAAATTTTTATTGTTTAAATTAAATATTGTTTGCAATATTAAACCTATAATTCACTCAACATTTTTGTTGACAGTTACTCGCATGTTTTATTCTCAGGTTCATGATTGAATGCTTCCGCTGTGCTTAGAGAGTCTGCATATTTATGATGGCAGCTTTTGTTAAACATTAACTTGCATTCTATTTTTGTTACATTAAATAGTGGTTGTTTGTTGACTTTGTTTTGGGTCAACTTTTGGTTAAAGTATTATTGTATGGTTTTTCTAAACTTATACATTTTAGTAGATCTCCTTTATAGGAAATCATTTTTAAATAAAGAATGCAAGGTTGTTTTATTAAATTCATATAGAGTTTCAATCAAGCTGTGGGACCAAGTGACGGAGCCGTTAAGTGTTTTGACGGAGTCGTCACATCTATAAATTGAATTCGTTTTTGCTCGATTACATACACATATATGTTCAGCTCTCTTTATATATTATTATTATTATTATTATTATTATTATTATTATTATTATTATTATTATTATTATTATTATTATTATTATTATTATTATTAATTAATTAATATTATACATAAAATACTACGACGAGGTCATGAGTGTGTCACTTAAAAACAAGCTTTTCGAACGGGATAGAGCTAAGGAAATTATGGGTTATAGCTATGGAGGTTATGGGTAATATTCGTGGGTATTGTTTGCAAGTCAAACCTAGTGTTTATCATCTCTGTTGCATCTACGTACTTTCCTGCAATATTGAATCATAATATTGATACGTGAGCATTCATATCTTATCTTTTATATATTAATAGTGTATACATGTCTAGTGCTCGAGTATATATATTTATGCATGCTTGTATGCTAAATTTCGTAGTTAAACAGTTTATAATGAATCACGAATTTAATACATATATTACTAGTAAAAGGTATATGATATACATGTTTTTGGAAAGCTAACGAAAAATTAATAACTTTTCATTTAGATATCGAATAGTTTCGATGAACGGATTAAAAGATATGATCAACTGAATTATGATTGACGTTAATTGAAATTGCTTTTGAATCTGCAATTAAGATTTAAACAACTTGTTTACGAGATTGATAAAATGGATTTTTAAATATTACCAGCCGAGTAAATGAATCCTTATATAAGGCACGTCTCGTTTTGTTGAACTATTGTCAAAATTGACTTTTTGAAACATCTTTGGATAACTTTTGTATGTCGATCTCGAGCATTAGGATTGTGATACACTATGACCTAACCTAGCTTGATAGACAATTATTGACCAACATATGTTCTCTAGGTTGAGATCTACGGTTATTTGGTAATCCGAGTTTCGGTAATCCGAGTTTCTAAGGTGAGTTTCATTTGCTCCCTTTTTAAATGCTTTTGCAATCTATATTTTTGGGCTGAGAATACATGCACTTTATTTTAAATAATGGACACAAGTACATACTAAATTCTATACTGAGTTTGAACCGAAAATCCCTTAGCTTTGGTAACTAGTAACTGCCGGTTATAAGAACTGGTGGGCGCGAGTAGTAGTATATGGATCCATAGGGCTTGACATCCCCGTCTGTTCCAGGTATAGAGATCCTAGCCTGAACTATAAAGCGGACGTATGCTATTTGAGTTTAGTACACGTTGGTTTGCGTGTATTGTACATGTTGGTTGCATGTATGTTAAAACAGGGGTACTTATTATATATACGTTAAGTTTAGTTACCAGGGTGCTCAATTTCGTAGAATATTTTGATAAATGTTTCGGATGAAACAACTGAAATCTTGTGATCCACCTTTATGTACAGTTTATGCAAAATATTAAAACTATGAACTCACCAACCTTTGTGTTGACACTTGTTAGCATGTTTATTCTCATGTTCCCTAGAAGTCTTCCGCTGTTTGCTTATATGTTAGACAAGCTATGTGCATGGAGTCTTACATGGCATATTTATCAAGGAAACGTTTCATTCACCAAATCATCACCATGTATCTTATTTTGACTGCATTGTCAACGGAATTACTATTGTAAACTATTATTTACGGTGATTGTCTATATGTAGAAATCATCAGATGTCGAAAACCTTTGATTTAAATATTCATTTATGGTGTGCCTTTTCAAAAGAATGCAATGTTTACAAAACGTATCATATAGAGGTCAAATACCTCGCCATGAAATCGATGAATGACGTGTTCGTCCATATGGATTTGGAGCGATCGTCACAAGTTTCGACGATTCACGAATAATTAATTGTAAATAGATATGTGTGTGTGTATATATATAAATGGTAATTGGAAATATAATTTGAAATATTATATGTTGTTGTTATTAAAATTAATTATGTGAAATAAAATAAAAATATGATATTATAATAATTATTATTTAAAACATATCTATATATATATATGAAATATATTAAAAAAATAAATATTAAATGATTGTAATACTCGTTTGATGTTCCGATTGATATTAAGCATGTTAAATTCAAACTTATTAGTATTATAATTAATAATATTATTATATCATTATTAACATTATCAATAATTATCATTACCCTGTTATTAATATTATTATTATTAGTTTTATTATTATTAATAATACTAAAAGTATTATTATTATTAATATATTTATATTTATTAATTATTAATTATATATGAATTATTCAATAATTATCATTACCCTGTTATTAATATTATTATTATTAGTTTTATTATTATTAATAAATACTAAAAGTATTATTATTATTAATATATTTATATTTATTAATTATTAATTATATATGAATTATTCAGCCAAATATATTATGCGAATCCGTTTCATATCACAATCAACTTTTAATTATTTCATGTATTCCTATTTTACTTGTGAGGAGTGGTCGACACACTAAATTCTAAATTCATAACTGTTTTATCACACGTTCTTTTTCATTGTTTATTTTAATATTTAATTATGATATTCTTGTTTGTGGAGTACACCTCACCTCCAGTTAAAACTTTGATTGCTTATATCTAAATCTTACATATACTTATGCATATCGACACTATCTAAAATATATTATAAACATGATAGTACATGCAAAGACAATCATCAGCCTCACTTTTATTACTAATGCTCCTCTCCTCTTTCAACATCACACTTTTCGTAAATTGTTTTCTTTCAACTCTTTCTTTTTATTATCTCCAAATAACCTGAGTTGAAAATCACCAACCCATAAACCAATACAACACATAATCAAATTTAAATCAGATCCGAATACGAAAGCTCAGCTCAACAATATTATTACAAAAGATATTAAACGGCGTAGGTCATAAAGATTTCGATCTCGTTTTCTTTGATCACCTCACCGGTAAAGAATATAATGATGATATATTAATTTAAGATACCTAGTGGTTCAAGGATGATCATCAAAAGGGTTCCAGCTAAACCGGTTGCTTCACCTATATTTAGATATCATAAGCCTGAATATGGCGAGCCGAGTGGGGATGATCCAAAGTTACGGGTATGGGACTCATCATTTGATCACCAACACATGCCCGATTACTAATCAACTACTACCTCAACTGAACAATTTCATACCTAACCATAACCTCCGCCGTCTTATCGAATCATGATCTGATAATCAGGTTCTTCAAACGTCTCTTAATCTTTATAATCATACATATATGTACATGTATCTAGCTGTACAATAGCAAAGAATGAGAGCCAACAGACCAACGTCACCATCCTTCCCAAACAAAATGCTCAAAGCTTGCTTAACGTTTCTGTTTCAAGTCGAAGCAACCACCACCCTAATTAACCGCTAGTTTACTGTTTCTGTTCCATTTACATTACAATCACAGCCACCACCACCATGTATAAATCACAACTGAGAATCACCGATTACTTCCATCATCTCTATCCTTCTCTTTTATTCTTCTCTCTCTTCCTCTCCATCTTCTATTTTATACTTGAACCACCACAAACAAGCTTGTGTTTTGTTTAGGCTTATTCGATCACCACCATGTCCAACTATGTAAACAACCGCCACCATTGAGACAACCCACCATCACTTTTGATTACTTTATCAAACTTGCTGCTACAATACTGCTATAACTCATCTAACAGCCACTTTGAGTTTTTGGTTTCTTGTACAACCATCATTGTTTCTGTTTTCTTGAGTCGATAACCCAAACAAACCCCATTATTATAGCTACTACTACTGCAACTTTTAAATCATCCATCTCGCTGTAAAGTTAACGTAAATAAAGACACGTTTCCCAGTTCTTTTTCATTTGTGTCCGACAAAAACAATTAACCCCACTTCAATTTATTTTTGGCTGTGATCTACCACTTTCTATTTGGGCCGAAATTAGAACCAACATATTAATGAATTTTTTATTGGGCTTTTTACACACCTAATGTGAAATCAGTTCTAGTCAGGCCCAAGATGTACTCGGGTTAACCTTGTTACCTGCCGACTTGTTACTGCTGTCACAGTCGTATGCTTCTTTACCTTTCAGTTTAATATCACGAAACCACCTTCTTTGATTGAATCTTGCTACTTCCATCATTCTAAATTGAATCGATTAAACCTACACTAAACCGATTACTCTTTTGTTATACAATGAGAATGGGCATGCGTATTTTGATCTGTTTCTGTTTCATCAGTGCACTTTTGTTTTGCACTTTTTCCTTTTCGTCTATCGACTCCAAATCACCAGGACTATGGGCCGAAGTAATATATGTATACATATATAAACCGTAAACCTTTTTGTAGGATAACACAAGTTGGGCCGAATGATTTGCTATTGGATCGATTTGTTTTGGACTGAGAACTGTTGGGCCACCAGGTTTTCACTTGGGCCGAGATGATTGATGAGGAGAAGTGATGACAATTTGAAATTAGCCACGATGATACATGATGATTTACAGTAAAAAGAAAATACGGGTTATATTTATTTTGGTTGCGTTTAAATCAGAAAAACAGAAAGGGGTAGAGTGGTTAGTGCTGTTATTGGGTGAACGAGAGGTCGTGGGTTCGAGCTTGGATATGGGCGTGTTTTTTTAAGGGACTATTACATTAAGGTAGCCTTTCTATTTTATTATTATTATTATTATTATTATTATTATTATTATTATTATTATTATTATTATTATTATTATTATTATTATTATTATTATTATTATTATTATTATTATTATTATTATTATTATTATTATTATTATGAATTATGATGATGATGATGATGATTATTATTATTATTATTATTATTATTATTATTATTATTATTATTATTATTATTATTATTATTATTATTATTATTATTATTATGATTAACATTATTATTATCATCAACAACATTATTATTAAAAGTATTGTTATTAATACTAATATTAATATTATTAAACATTATTGTTATTATTAGTTTGATTATTAAAATTATTTTTTTTTGTTATTAGTTTTATAAAAATTATCATTTTATTATAATTATTATTATTAGTATTATCAATTATTTATTATTATTATTATTAACAAAACATATAATTTATTAAAATAACATTTATATCACTAATAATATATAAATTTGTTCGATTACAATTATATGTGTTAATATATATATAAATTATATAGTTTCGTGAATCCGAGGCCAACCCTGCATTGTTCAGTTCCGTTGTATACATATTTTTAATACAAAATATCGTATTGTGAGTTTCATTTGATCCCTTTTTATTAAATGCTTTTGCAATATATATTTTTGGGACTGAGAATACATGAAATGCTTTTATAAATGTTTGACAAGATAGACACAAGTAAAACATTCCTCTAATGAATTAGTTGGACGTTATAATTGCCACTAATTGACGTGAATATTTCCCCCTGATTATTATAGCTTGGTTACCTAAGAATTAGTTGGACGTTATAATTGCCACTAATTGACGCGAATCCTAAAGGTAGCTACAGGGTTTAACACCCCCACCTAGAATATTCACTAGACAGTAGAGCTAGTGGGCGTGGTGTTTAGTACTTCGAGGTTTATATATTTATACCTACGAGAGGTTCTATTTTGTGGATATTATTTATATGCATTAAATGTTAAGGTCAGTTACCAAACAAAGGTTATATATAGAGAGAATGATTTTATACACAGGTTATGTGTATGTTATTTTTGTACACCAAATATGTGTACGGTTATTAAAAATCGCGAGACAACCTACGGGGGAGAAAAGGATACGAACCTACTCTGCTAAGCATTTATGAAAAATGGTTTCATACACGAGATAGGTGTACTGTAATTAAATCTTGTGGTCTATCAAAATTACTGAATTTTATTGTTTATAATAAACTTATGAACTCACCAACCTTTTGGTTGACACTTTTAAGCATGTTTTTAAAGATATTACTTGAAGTCATTCATGGCATATTTTAAAAGACGTTGCATTCGAGTCGTCGAGTTCAAAAATACGTTTATTAAGTCAATGACAGATTAGTCGTTCATATTACAGGAATCATATATCATTTGTATCGAAAGGTTATATTTTGAAATGAGTTTGTCTTTTAAACGAATGCAATGTTTGTAAAACTTATCATATAGAGGTCAGTACCTCACAATAAGACCAGATGTTGATTTGGACGGGTCGTTTCATAATGTTATCAAACACTTCATCCTTTGTTTTAAGTAAGAAAACCCAAACAGCTCTGGAAAAATCATCAACTATAGTTAAGAAAAGACTTATAACCTTCTTTAGTTTGAACTTTAAATGGACCCCATAAGTCTAGATGAACAAATTCACCAAGACTTGATGTTTTATGATCACCAGGGCCAGTCCTAAGTATTTTGATGCCCGGTGCAAAACGACCAAATAATGCCCTCTTTCTATCTTATAAAGGTGTTTCGAACCTAGAAAACTACTGTAATTTTTTCTCCTATAATGTATAAATTTACTAAATTAATACTCCGTGGTATATAGTATTACTTCATTCATCTCCAGATACATGTGTATTTCTATTTTTGTTGTCATTAAAATAATCAACTTTACTTTTTTACTCTTATATATACATTTTTACTTCAAAGTTTGTAATACTAGAAGTGACATTACCTCTTGTCATCTTAGAAAAAAAATTATACTTTATTTAAAATTACACCAATAGAACATATATTTTGAGACGAAGTGAATATATAGTTAATTACTGAAGAGGATACATAAACAGTAACACTATGCAGTATAAAACATTTAATGAAGTTTATAAAAATAATACAAATTGAATTTATAAAATTAAACTAATTAATGTATTATAAATGAAGTATGAAGTAGATCGAATATGACTTTTTTCCTTGAAGAAATAACTTAAGTCAAGAAAACTTTAAAGTCAAGTTCAATACTCCATTATTGAAATCGGACAGTACATATTTTTCATTCTCCTGCCTACCTTTTTAATCAAAATTTTAAAATTTACACGAATTATTGGTCAATAGTTTGTACAGTACGTTGTAAAAATGTACCATATTTTGAAGCTAAAACTAACATATCTAGAAAAGAAACAAAAGCCTACAATGATGAACCTGATGCGTATAGTACTTACAAGATCAAGAAGAAGACGTCGGGGATTGAAAAATTTTATTTACAGGATGAAGTTGAAGATAACGAGAAGGTGGACAAAGAGGATGGTTTAATTGATGGCTTGGCTAGCGGCGGTTTTTTGCCTCTTATGACGGGTACTTTGGTCGAGAATGGACCTTCTAACATGTTGACTTACTAGTTTAATAATCGGTCAGGTAAGCCGTTTATTCGTGATACAGTTGATGGTAAGATAAACAACACTGGTCACAAGGTTTAGAGATGTTTCTTGAGGGTCTAGTTTCGTTTATTTGTTACGTGTTGTATGGTTATTTTGTTTTTCTTTTGTTCGTGGTATTGTTGTTTGCTTATTGTTTGGTGGGTTAGGCTCGTCCGTAGATTATTTTTGCTCGTTGTTTTTTAGCTTAGTTTTCTTGTAACGAGCCTCTCCTGGTTGTATCTTTGTTTGGTTCTTTCATCCTTTGATGAAGGATCCTTAGTTTTATCAGTGTCTCAAAAGTCGGTGACTTGGCCGACGCGTCGGCCGACGCGTCGTTTTTAGGCACGACCGACGCGCCAATGGTAAAAAGTCGGTCAACTGTAAAAAGTCGGTCAAAGTCAGAAAAAGTTGGATAAAGTCGGTCAAGTTCGGTCAAAGTCGGTCAATGATGGTCAAAATCGGTCAATTTCTATATAATATTATATAAAAATTGTAATATTGTTAATAATTGTTAATTTTTCCTGTTTATTGTAAATGTAATTTATATTTTAAAATTTGATTTCTATATAATATTATATATCAATATATATTTAATAAAACCATTTTAAAAGTCAACATTGGTCAACGTCCGACGTTTCCCAGTTGCGTCACCGTCTCTACCAACTCGTCCCTTTAAGGTCCCGACCGATGCGTCCCCGACTCGCGTCTTTTACAACCTTGGGTTTTATAGTATTCGTTTTTTCTAGCCATAAAAACAAAAAACAAAAGTTAACTAAATATTCGTAAAATTATATTTTTCTCACTCCAACTTTTTACCTACCTCTCTTTCTTCTTTCTTTCCTTCTCCTCATGTATCTTTCTACAACTTAAAAATAAAATAAAAATAAATAAATAACCCTCCATTTGATGCCCCTTAAATCTTGATGCCTAGTGCGATCGCACTTGTGGCCACCCCTAGGTCCGGCCCTGATCACTTAAATAAAATGAACTTCTGCTTTGTTTAGCTTTGTGACACACATCACAAGGCTCAGTTTCAATCTTATTTTGAATATTTTTTTATGTTTAAGAACATGTAAGACTTGATCAGATGGATGCCTAAGCCTCGTGTGCCACAGGTTTGAAGATGCATCACAAGTAGAATAATTGTTATTGAAATTTTCCTTACATTCATCTTCACAATTATTAAAAATGTACAATCCTCCTTCTTCTTTACTAATCTCTTTTATTTTCGTGTCCCTCAATTCCTGAACAAAGCATTTAGAGTTGTCAAAACTTATTATTAATTTGTTATGTTTATACAATTTGTTGACAGACATGAGACTAACACAATATTCTAGAACAATAAGAACATCAAATAAGGTAATGAAATTGTTTAAAACAAGATTTCCAATACCCTTAATCAAGGCTTGAGTGTCATTAGGATGTCCCACTGTTAAGTTAAGATTAGAGATATCAAGAACATTAACTAAACGTTTACTGGATGAAGTCATGTGTTGATTGACTCCATAATCAATAATTCAACCGTCATGAATATGTTTGGATTGTGTAAGATTAGAATTAAAGAACTTGTTAAAAATCATATTGAACTTTGAACTTGTGAAGACCCGTCCTAATCCATCCGGACAACGTCCATATCGATTATAAACGATTCACAACAGTTGATTACATCACGAGGTACTTGACCCCTATATGATACATTTTACAAACATTGCATTCGTTTTAAAAGACAATCTTTCTTTACATCGAAAGTTGATGGCATGCCAACCATTTCATAATATATCTAAACTATAAATGACTTGATATTATTCTTGACGAACTCAATGACTCGAATGCAACGTCTTTTGAAATATGTCATGAATGACTCCAAGTAATATCTCTAAGATGAGCAAATGCACAGCGGAAGATTTCTTTCATACCTGAGAATAAACATGCTTTAAAGTGTCAACCAAAAGGTTGGTGAGTTCATTAGTTTATCATAAATAATCATTTCATAATTTTAATAGACCACAAGATTTCATATTTCCATTTCTCATAAACATACGTCCCATGCATAGAGACAAAAATATCATTCATATGGATTGAACACCTGATAACCGACATTCACAATATACATTTAAGAATATCCCCATCATTCCGGGATCCTCCTTCGGACATGATATAAATTTTGAAGTACTAAATCATCTGATACTTTGGATGGGGCTTGTTGGGCCCGATAGATCTATCTTTAGAGTTCGCGTCAATTAGGGTGTCTGTTCCCAAATTCTTAGATTACCAGACTTAATAAAAAGGGGCATATTCGATTTCGATCATTCAACCATATAATGTAGTTTCAATTACTTGTGTCTATTTCGTAAAACAGTTATAAAAACAGTGCATGTATTCTCAGTCCCAAAAATATATATTGCAAAAGCATTTAAAAAGGGATTAATGAAACTCACCTAATGTATTTTGTAGTAAAAATACATATGACTATACTGAACAATGCAGGGTTGACCTCGGATTCACGAACCTATATCATTTATGTATATATTAACACTCATATTATAATCGAACTATATATATATATATATATATATATATATATATATATATATATATATATATATATATATATATATATTAATTTATTAGTTATATCATTTTTTTATATTAATAACCTATATGTTTTCATATATTCATTTTATATATTTAAAATAAATAAAAGAAAAAATATAAGTTTTGTTATGTTATGTGTATCAAATATATTTTTGTATATATTTATATTATAATAATACTAAATAAAATTAGTAATGATAAATATAATAATAATGATAATAGAGTTAAAAATTATACTTTTAGTATTAATGATGAAAATGGTAAGTTTAGTAAAATGATACTTTTTATAAAAATGTTAATTTTAATAATAAAGAATACTAATAATAATAACTATAAAAATAATAATTTTACTAATAATAATAATGATACTTTTAGTAATACTAGAAATTTTATAAAAGGATAAGTTTAATAATAATGATACTACTAATAATTTTACTAATATCAATAATCCTAATCATAATACTAATAACACTTATTCTAATACTAATTATAATAATAATAATAATAATAATAATAATAATAATAATAATAATAATAATAATAATAATAATAATAATAATAATAATAATAATAATAATAACATAACAATAACAATAATAAATACTAATAATAATAACAATAATAATATTAATAATAATAATAATAATAATAATAATAATAATAATAATAATAATAATAATAATAATAATAATAATAATAATAATAATAATAATAATAATAATAATAATAATAATAATAATAATAATAATCATAGTTACCTCAAGAAAAAGCTTCCAAAAATATAAAGAATATAAAGTGCCTCCGCCCGGGCTCGAACCCGTGACCTTCCGCTCATCTGCTAACACCTATGACCCTCGCTCCATATAAGTTTTTCTGATTTAACATGTACCCCATATGCATTTATCCTATTCTCTTCGGTCCAACATAAAAAGACTTACGGCCCAATCCTCTAGCCCAACCGAAAGATCTCAGTCCAACAGAGGTACTCGACCCAACAGCAGGTTTTCAGCCCAACTGTTAAAATAAAAAGAAAAACTGGTGCAAGCTAGGATCGAACTCAGGACCTATTGTTTAAAGACCACTCCCCTAACCGCTCAACCATTCCCTTCACTTCTGTTTTATCTACTAACTAAAAATTTATACAACCCGTTCCTGCTGTTTTCTAATTCTTCCTCTTCTTCACACAACTAATCTTCGAAACACCCATCATAATCATGTATCAACATCCTAATCAGTAGCTATATATTATCATAATCATCTAATTATGATACCAAACCATGCTCATAATCATAAACGACATCATCATCATGAAATCAATATCGTGACATCATATTATAATCATCCAATATTATCATCGACATCAACATGTATATCGTGATTCATAATCATCATAAATATCACGAGTTCTTCATAATCATATTCGTAACATCACAGAATCATGTATATCATCTTCATCTTCTTATTACCACCATCTTTGTACATCATCATCCAATAATCACAGTCATCATCCCGTATCAAAATAAAATAAAAGTTTGAGCAGTAACGTTTTGGTTGTGTTTTGGATAGAAACAAGATCACAATAGTAGTAGTGGTTTTTGAATAAAGTAAAGTGAAAGGCAGCAGTAGCAGGTGTTGCAGATAGAGAAAAAAAATATATATATATATATAGAAAGAGATGGTTAGCTGAATAGGAGATAGTGGTAACAACAAAGTGGTGTTCGATTGGGTTTGTGTTGGAGTTGAACCGAAACAATAGGTGGTGTTTGTGGTGGTGATCTTGGGTGATGCTTGTTCGACTGAAAACTGAATCAGAATTACAACCTTGGTGTCGGTTTGATTGCAGATGGACAGACACATAAAAAAAACGCACAGCCAAAGCTTCGATAAAAAAATTTAGTTACGCAGCAGCATGGGTTGATGTTTTGACGGTTGTTCATGTTGTAGGATACACTGTTGCAGCAATGAATCAAGTAACAAGGCAACAGATAACAGCGACATAATGATGGTTGGGTTCACGATGGGATGTGGTGTCGGGTTAGTTCACAAAAACAAGAAAGAAAGAAAGAAAGAAAGAAAGAAAGAAAGAAAGAAGGGTGGGTTTGGTTGTTGATGGTGATAATGATGGTGGACAACGGTGGTTTGAATGGAGCACAAAGATTTTGTGATGGTTGTACGATGACCAATTAGGGTGGAGGTTGGGTGGTGTTTTTAGTTGCAACCCGAAAACTATAGCATTGGTGTGATCGAGTAATGTGGTGTACTATGGTTGGTTTTAGAAGAATGGTATGGTGATCGTTGATGAATGCCCATCACATATTCATATACATATAGATGCAGTAAATGATAAAATAATATAATATTAATAATAATAATAAAATATAAAGTATTATTACTCTAAAGAAAAAGGAACGATGCAAATCATTCAAACATTTAGTAGCCAGGTTCTTTTGTAATCTTTCTACTGACAGTTTTCACGGACTGTGTTATATCGTGGTCCTTTGCTAAACAGTTACGAATAAATGTGTTCCTAAAAATCTCAAATTTTTAGATTAAATATATTTAATTATTCCACTCATTAACTATTTGAAACCTGATCAAAAAAGTTCAATAATTATTTATTTTATGTTCCAATTTATATGTACGGAGTACTAATATTTAAACTAAAAATGATAAAAATATTTTTAACAAATCTAGAATCTTCGTAATCAATTTACACTCCAACTTTTATTTCAATTCTTCATGAACATGTACAATATCTATATTGAAACTAACAAAACATCAACCGAGTGTTACCGACGTTTACCAATTAAGCTCAAAATCATTTATCTTTAATATATGCTCTTTCTATATATAACCAATCTTAATTAAAAAGTTTAAGTAAAATAATTATATTAAATATATCTTTTTAAACAAATAAATATAATATTATATATTTACAAGTATTATTATATATAAATATAAATATCTATATATATATATATATATATGTATATATATATATATATATATATATATATATATATATATATATATTTATATATATATATATATTTGATAACATAATAGTTTTTATTACATCGCATATTATTTTACATATTTATTTCCTACCATTAAATCATATAATATTTCAAATAATATTCCAAATTATTATTTATATATACATTTAATTATATATGTATTTATTTACAAATAGTTGTTCGTGAATCGTCGAGAATGGTCGAAGGTCACTTGAATATATGAACATTGTTCCAAAATTTTCTAGACTCAATTCTACATACTTTGCTTATCGTATCGAAATTATATAAAGATTAAGTTTAAATTTAGTCGGAAATTTCCGGGTCACTACAGTACCTACCCGTTAAAGAAATTTCGTCCCGAAATTTGAGTAAGGTCGTCATGGCTAACAATAAAAAATGTTTTCATGACGAATATGAGTTGGTAATAAAGTTTTATCATCATTGAGTAATATAGATAAAACAATTTAATTATGCGAAGAGTATAAGTGAAGCTATCGCAAGAGAGTGAAATGAGTAAATGTAGAGTCGTTTTAATCGATGACGTAGTTACGATTGATTTCCAGAATTCATGGGATTTAAAGAAAATCTTCGTAATAAGATTTGGTTCTTCAGCGATTAAGGAAATTAAGATCTTCTTTGATTTAATGCGATATTCCATCTTAATTTCTCTGTCGGATATTTCACTATAAATTCACCCCTTTTGTTTTCCTTATTTTCCACAACTCACATCTTCTATACTTTCTTCTCCAATTCATATTTCTAAAACATTCGTCCATATGCTCCATCCAATTCTAATTCTTGATATACTCTTAACTTTCATATCTGTCATTCTTCTCTTTCATCTACCACCGGAAGAATCTATTTACTTCTACTATACTCTTGGGTTTATAGTGTTATTAATTTTCCCGTGTCTTTACGTTGCAATACGTATTGATATACACGGTTTGTAAATTATGTGTTGTTGTCGAGTTTTGTATCTTTCCTTATTTTTCGAAGTCTATGCTTCTGTTTCCTATAACCATTGTCATCCACAGTTAAGGCGCTCTCCTATTTGCTGCTGTTTATACCCCCAATTTACACTTCGAAACTTCATTCTTTCGTTTCCTCTTCTTGTCATTAAGCACCGCATGTAATGGTCCAGAATTTGTAGGTATGAGTTTTTGGATGAAATAGTTAATGTTGTAAGAAGGAAATTGTAATGGCACGATCTTGATTTTTCAAATTACCAGAATATCCAGAAAGATAGAACTATCAAGAAGATACGTTCTTAATATGTTTGGAGATGGGGTAGAATGTAAGAGTCGTGTAACATGGCACATGATGATGGTACTGAGAATCATCACGTTTCATTAGAAACTCAGCATGACTTACTGTAATATAATCACGTTGATCAAGTGTCATTATATTATACTAACTCATGTATCAGTTCCCAACATTACTTCAGTAACATTCATATTTTAAGCTCGAAGTTTACAGAATATAGAAACTAACAGTTTCTATATAATGTAATACCGATAGCACGAAGAGATTAATGATTTCAGATAAGAATAATTATAAAAATATCTCCAGAAATATGGAGGATATTTATAATGAAAGATATGATAATATCTCAGAATATCTAAGATCAGAGGATGATAGAAAACTATTATCTGCAAGGGTGTAGAGTAAGGAGTAAGATATTCACTAAAGACTTTAGCAGACATTGAATCATTTGGATTCTTTGAAGTCAAACTTATTATTTGTGATTTGTCCACGGCTTTCTTCATAGTTTCGCATAATCTGCTTTTCAGTACTAAATTTTCTATTGAATGTTTCCAATATAATGATACACAGGAAGCACGAAGAGGTATATAATTTCGGACGAGAATATTTATGAAAATATCCTCAGAAATATCGAAGATATTGATGATGATATTTTGGAATTTCTAAGTTCGATGGTTGATGGAGAAAGATTTTCCGCAAGATTTTAACATGACTTCGGAGCAAGATATTCTCTAAGATTTCAACAGAAACAGAATCATCAGATTCTTTAAATATAGAGTTTGGTCCTTGTATTTGTCCTTGGTCTCCTTTGTGGTTAGCTCAATCCGTTTTCCAGTTCCAATTTTTTTTTTCTGAGCTTTTCCAACATACTATTCTTTATCATTAAACTTCTGACGATTAAGGTCGTTTACAGTTGTCTACAGTTTCTGCTGCTTCATTCAGTTTTTTCAGCATTCATAGTATTGATTTGTAGACTGAGTGCTGTTCAGCATTTCAGAATAAAAGACCATAATTCTAAACGATAAATGTTATACATATAACTGTTGATGTAGATATGCTGTACGTTTTCAAAGTACTGATTGCTGACTCCCGATAATTGGTATGGCAGTTCTCGTTACAAGATGCAGATGAGTATATGATAAGGTTTCAATGAATAAATATAATGATTTATCCGAGAGATTTAAACCAGGAAGCAACGAGGTTGCTGGTACATCTGCTGGTAATATGGTAGAATATGAAAGGTTCCCTGGTAACAATAAAAGAGCACGCATATTTATCAAGGTTATAATAAGGTTGTTTCGAACGAATAGTCGAAGTTGACTTGTTGGAGCTGTGACAAAATTGGCTAATTTGGGAAGGGATTGTAAAGTTATTTTCGGTAATAACAACGCCAAAGGAGCTAGCACATATACGTGTTAAACGTTTACACAAGTTCCGAGTGTTTTCAGGTGCATAACTATATGTATCGATCTTTTCTTCCGTAGATGAAGTGCGGTTAGTTCATCCTCTCGATTGAGGTGTTTTCAAGAATCATGAAAGATTTGAACGCAGATTTGTAATCGTAAAAATACGATTGAGGTTTAAGATGAAATCAAGTGGCAAACTTGAAGAATTATTTAGTTTCATATATTATAATCAATATTTTAATTCATTTTAATTGTCCAATGTCATTAGTCCACAGTCGATAATCCACAGTTAACAGTCCAATAATTCATATATAATTTAATATATAATATTCGAATTAATTAATACGTATCGTGACCCGTGTACATGTCTCAGACTCGATCACAACTCAAACTATATATATATATATATATATATATATATATATATATATATATATATATATATATATATATAGATGGGTCGATATGATATGTCAAAACATTGTATACGTGTCTCGATATTTAAAATGCGTAAATAACAGAATGACAATAAATAAAGTGCGTAAAATAAATAACAGAAATTAAATGACGATAAATAAAATTGCGAGAATGTAAATTGCGATAATTAAATTGCGATAAATAAAATGTAATACGGAATTAACGGTTAGCTAGGAACAGTTAGCTGGAAACAATTAGCTAGGAATAGTTAGCGTGGATTCTTAACAAAATTCCTCATAGTTAATTTGTTTGTTTCTAACAAATTTTATTTTGTCAATTATTTTCTTCATTATGTCACTTGTTGGATTCTGATAAATCAAAATTCAAATATGAAATCGGATGAGTATGGTTATTCTGTGATGAACGGATTTGTATATCGGTGGATGTAAGTAGGATAGTAGATGACTGTTGAATTAGATTTGAAAGAATGTACAGTGTACTTATTAATGTGAAATCTAAATATTCCTCGGTTATTACCTACCCGTTAAAATATTTTCACAATTAACACTTTGTACGAAAGAATTTTTAATTACAATCTTTATGAAAACATATATACATATATATTTTCTTCATATGTAATCATGGATTCATTGAGTTAATATGATATTAAAACTCATTTGGTTTACCGTTAGAACTAGAATACATAATCTCTAAAACATTTAGAGATTACTTAATCGCCATGAAGAACGAAGATAATCGATGTAGAACGATACGTAGAACGATGATTATACTCGAGGTATAGAATGAGATGTTGAGGCATGGATTGTTGAAACTTGGGTTGTGGGTGGTACTGGTGCTGTTACTGATGGTATTGTTGGTGCCGGTGTTGTTGCTGAAGCTGGTACGTTTTGCACCATATTTTCCAAGGCTACAACTCGGACGCGAAGCTTGTTGACTTATTACTCCAGGATGATTGTCGGTTCGGAAGAGCGGATGAATAAGATCTAGAATTGTAGATATTACGAAATCGTTTCGAGCTATTCTGAAAATGAGGGTGAAAATGGTGTTTCGGACAGGTTCATCGGTAAGTGCTTCAGGTTCTTCACCAAGAGGTGAATTCGGTTGGTGGAAAGGATCACCTTCTTCGTGTCTCCATTGATTAAGTCAACTACGAACCCATCAGATGAATTGAGGATAGCTGATTGGTTGATTCATTCTGGTGATGCTGCTTCCGGAGCTTAGGTGAATATCCATATCGGAATAGCTGTCGGAATAGCTATCGAAATATGGGGGACTCGAACTGGTTGAGGGATTCATCTCGTACGATCAGATGAATGATTTTTCGATAAAAATAGATTATAGGATGTAGATTAGTACCCTGCAATACATAATTTACATATGCATACATAATACTGAAATCTCATAAGTTACGGAGAAATCTACGGAAGCTGTCAGGCAAAGTCTACAATAACAGATATGGTAAGATATGAATTAGCAAATACGCTAAGATACGAATTTTTTTCTATATACTAGTCATGCAATCATTGCAGTAAGATGTGTCTAGACTAAGAATGATAAGCAGGTAATTTCCTAAGGATGCTAAGCAGATGATTTATGACACGAAATGATAAGCAAAACTTTTGACATGTAGACACGGTCGAAGTCCAGACTCACTAATGCATCCTAACAACTATTAGTTAGACATACTAATGCAAGTCCTGGTTCACTAAGACCACCGCTCTGATACCAACTGTGAAGACCCGTCCTAATCCATCCGGACAACGTCCATATCGATTATAAACGATTCACAACAGTTGATTACATTACGAGGTACTTGACCCCTATATGATACATTTTACAAACATTGCATTAGTTTTAAAAGACAATCTTTCTTTACATCGAAAGTTTACGGCATGCCAACCATTTCATAATATATCTAAACTATAAATGACTTGATATTATTCTTGACGAACTCAATGACTCGAATGCAACGTCTTTTGAAATATGTCATGAATGACTCCAAGTAATATCTCTAAGATGAGCAAATGCACAGTGGAAGATTTCTTTCATACCCGAGAATAAACATGCTTTAAAGTGTCAACCAAAAGGTTGGTGAGTTCATTAGTTTATCATAAATAATCATTTCATAATTTTAATAGACCACAAGATTTCATATCTCCATTTCTCATAAACATACGTCCCATGCATAGAGACAAAAATATCATTCATATGGATTGAACACCTGATAACCGACATTCACAATATACATTTAAGAATATCCCCATCATTCCGGGATCCTCCTTCGGACATGATATAAATTTTGAAGTACTAAATCATCCGATACTTTGGATGGGGCTTGTTGGGCCCGATAGATCTATCTTTAGAGTTCGCGTCAATTAGGGTGTCTGTTCCCAAATTCTTAGATTACCAGACTTAATAAAAAGGGGCATATTCGATTTTGATCATTCAACCATATAATGTAGTTTCAATTACTTGTGTCTATTTCGTAAAACAGTTATAAAAACAGTTCATGTATTCTCAGTCTCAAAAATATATATTGCAAAAGCATTTAAAAAGGGATTAATGAAACTCACCTAATGTATTTTATAGTAAAAATACATATGACTATACTGAACAATGCAGGGTTGACCTCGGATTCACGAACCTATATCATTTATGTATATATTAACACTCATATTATAATCGAACTATTTATATATATATATATATATATATATATATATATATATATATATATATATATATATATATATATATATATATATATATATATATATATATATATATATATTAATTTATTAGTTATATCATTTTTTATATTAATAACCTATATGTTTTCATATATTCATTTTATATATTTAAAATAAATAAAAGAAAAAATATAAGTTTTGTTATGTTATGTGTATCAAATATATTTTTGTATATATTTATATTATAATAATACTAAATAATATTAGTAATGATAAAAATAATAATAATGATAATAGAGTTAAAAATTATACTTTTAGTATTAATGATAAAAATGGTAAGTTTAGTAAAATGATACTTTTTATAAAAATGTTAATTTTAATAATAAAGAATACTAATAATAATAACTATAAAAATAATAATTTTACTAATAATAATAATGATACTTTTAGTAATACTAGAAATTTTATAAAAGGATAAGTTTAATAATAATGATACTATTAATAATTTTACTAATATCAATAATCCTAATCATAATACTAATAACACTTATTCTAATACTAATTATAATAATAATAATAATAATAATAATAATAATAATAATAATAATAATAATAATAATAATAATAATAATAACATAACAATAACAATAATAAATAATAATAATAATAATAATAATAATATTAATAATAATAATAATAATAATAATAATAATAATAATAATAATAATAATAATAATAATAATAATAATAATAATAATAATAATAATAATAATAATAATAATAATAATAATAATAATCATAGTTACCTCAAGAAAAAGCTTCCAAAAATATAAAGAATATAAAGTGCCTCCGCCCGGGCTCGAACCCGTGACCTTCCGCTCATCTTCTAACACCTATGACCCTCGCTCCATATAAGTTTTTCTGATTTAACATGTACCCCATATGCATTTATCCTATTCTCTTCGGCCCAACATAAAAAGACTTACGGCCCAATCCTCTAGCCCAACCGAAAGATCTCAGTCCAACAGAGGTACTCGGCCCAACAGCAGGTTTTCGGCCCAACTGTTAAAATAAAAAGAAAAACTGGTGCAAGCTAGGATCGAACTCATGACCTATTGTTTAAAGACCACTCCCCTAACCTCTCAACCATTCCCTTCACTTCTGTTTTATCTACTAACTAAAAATTTATAAAACCCGTTCCTGCTGTTTTCTAATTCTTCCTCTTCTTCACACAACTAATCTTCAAAACACCCATCATAATCATGTATCAACATCCTAATCAGTAGCTATATATTATCATAATCATCTAATTATGATACCAAACCATGCTCATAATCATAAACGACATCATCATCATGAAATCAATATCGTGACATCATATTAGAATCATCCAATATTATCATCGACATCAACGTGTATATCGTGATTCATAATCATCATAAATATCACGAGTTCTTCATAATCATATTTGTAACATCACAGAATCATGTATATCATCTTCATCTTCTTATTACCACCATCTTTATACACCATCATCCAATAATCACAGTCATCATCCCGTATCAAAATAAAATAAAAGTTTGAGCAGTAACGTTTTGGTTGTGTTTTGGATAGAAACAAGATCACAATAGTAGTAGTGGTTTTCGAATAAAGTAAAGTGAAAGGCAGCAGTAGCAGGTGTTGCAGAGAGAGAAAAAATATATATATAGAGAGAGAAAGAGATGGTTAGCTGAATAGGAGATAGTGGTAACAACAAAGTGGTGTTCGATTGGGTTTGTGTTGGAGTTGAACCGAAACAATAGGTGGTGTTTGTGGTGGTGATCTTGGGTGATGCTTGTTCGACTGAAAACTGAATCAGAATTACAACCTTGGTGTCGGTTTGATTGCAGATGGACAGACAAAAAAAAAACGCACAGCAAAAGCTTTGATAAAAAAAATTTAGTTACGCAGCAGCATGGGTTGATGTTTTGACGGTTGTTCATGTTGCAGGATACACTGTTACAGCAATGAATCAAGTAACAAAGCAACAGATAACAACGACATAATGATGGTTGGGTTCACGATGGGATGTGGTGTCGGTTTAGTTCACAAAAACAAGAAAGAAAGAAAGAAAGAAGGGTGGGTTTGGTTGTTGATGGTGATAATGATGGTGGACAACGGTGGTTTGAATGGAGCACAAAGATTTTGTGATGGTTGTACGATGACCGATTAGGGTGGAGGTTGGGTGGTGTTTTTAGTTGCAACCCGAAAACTATAGCATTGGTGTGATCGAGTAATGTGGTGTACTATGGTTGGTTTTAGAAGAATGGTATGGTGATCGTTGATGAATGCCCATCACATATTCATATACATATAGATGCAGTAAATGATAAAATAATATAATATTAATAATAATAATAAAATATAAAGTATTATTACTCTAAAGAAAAAGGAATGATGCAAATCATTCAAACAGTTAGCAGCCAGGTTCTTTTGTAATCTTTCTACTGACAGTTTTCACGGACTGTGTTATATCGTGGTCCTTTGCTAAACAGTTACGGATAAATGTGTTCCTAAAAATCCTAAATTTTTAGATTAAATATATTTAATTATTCCACTCATTAACTGTTTGAAACCTGATCAAAAAAGTTCAATAATTATTTATTTTATGTTCCAATTTATATGTACGGAGTACTAATATTTAAACTAAAAAAGATAAAAATATTTTTAACAAATCTAGAATCTTCGTAATCAATTTACACTCCAACTTTTATTTCAATTCTTCATGAACATGTACAATATCTATATTGAAACTAACAAAACATCAACCGAGTGTTACCGACGTTTACCAATTAAGCTCAAAATCATTTATCTTTAATATATGCTCTTTCTATATATAACCAATCTTAATTAAAAAGTTTAAGTAAAATAATTATATTAAATATATCTTTTTAAACAAATAAATATAATATTATATATTTACAAGTATTATTATATATAAATATATATATATATATATATATATATATATATATATATATATATATATATATATATATATATATATATATATATATATATTTGATAACATAATAGTTTTTATTACATCGCATATTATTTTACATATTTATTTCCTACCATTAAATCATATAATATTTCAAATAATATTCCAAATTATTATTTATATATACATTTAATTATATATGTATTTATTTACAAATAGTTGTTCGTGAATCGTCGGGAATGGTCGAAGGTCACTTGAATATATGAACATTGTTCCAAAATTTTCTAGACTCAATTCTACATACTTTGCTTATCGTATCGGAATTATATAAAGATTAAGTTTAAATTTAGTCGGAAATTTCCGGGTCACTACAGAACTGCCATTGTAATTTTACCTTCCATATTAGACATTGAGCTTGTAGCAACAGAGCTTGGTACATCATTGATAAGACTGAGAAGATTGAGTATCTGCTCATTAGAGAAAGAAATAGGAGAAGTACCACTTGTGCTTGCTTCATTTGAAGCAGCATGGTTGTTAGTCATTGATTTAAAATTGTTCTGATTATTATCGAAGTTTCTGTTCTGATAATTATTATTATTAAAGTTTCTTTTAAAGTTGGGAGGATAACCAACATTTTCAAAACATCTTTCAATTGTATGACCAATTTTATTACACTTTTTCACTTTAAGTTTGGATTAGGACCTCTGTTATTAGTGAAATTGGATACAATATTGTTATTATTATTTGTTTTATTTAGAACTTGGGCTGCAAAAGCAGATGTTTGTGTTTTAGTGCTAACATCTTTTAAAGAATTAAGTCTGTGTAGAAGTTATAGCATATGCAACTTTTACATCAGGCAGATGATCTATTAACAGATGATCTCTTAACAGAAGATTACTTCTTATTGGCATATAAACATCATTTAAACCCATTAAGAATTGCATAAGTTTAAGCATTTTGTTATTGTTTTCCACAGACACAGATGCTGCACAAGTTCAAGGATCTGCACCACAAGTACAGGGTGGTGAGGACACCATTGAATCATACTGTTTCCACAAACTATTAAGATTATGATAATATTCAGATAGAGGACTATCATTCTGTTTTAAAGAATTAATCTTATGATGCAAATTAAATATAACAGATCCATCCTTTTTATCATGAGAATCTTTTAAATCATTCTAAACATTTAAAGCAAGAATATTAAAAATTTGACCTGAATAAAGCTCTTCAATCAAAGTCCCCAAAATCCAAGATAATACAACTGTGTTACACCTTTCCCATTGAGCACCCAATACATCATTAGTTGTACTTTTTATACAAGTTCCATTAATGAAACCAATTTTGTTTTTAGTACCTAATGCAAGAAGCGTTGATCTACTCCAAATATTGTAGTATTCTGTTCCTTTAGTTTTATTGAAATAATTGGTGTACGAGAGGTTGTATCACTTGGATGAAGATATAAAGGGTTACCAAAATCAAGTTTATTGATTAAGGTCACGGATGAGGTAGCATCCCCACTATCCCCCATAATGATAATAAAAAGAAATAGCAGATAAGATTCAAGATCTATAACTTGACTGTGCTTGATCAGGTATTCACCAATTTCAAAGAATTGGGACCAATAGTTGGGCACAGTGTTGTAAATCTCAACAAAAACAAATAAGACACGTAATACAGAAATAAAGAAGAGTAACGATGTATCCAATCAATCACGAATTATTGATGATGCAGCGGAAGTCAGATGAAGAGCAGATGAACACCTAACCCTAATTTGAGAAAAATTAGGGTTTCCAATAACAACTAGTAGATCCAATGAATAATCACCCACACGATCACAATCGAACCCAAACAGACATAAACCAGTAGCCAAAACACCAAGAACCAGAAGAATCGGACAGATCTAAGAAACCCTAAATTTCTTCTTCACCAACCGAACAAAGAGAGATCAAACAACACGAACCGAGCTTTACAGCTCTGATACCATGTTAAAAGATGCAGAAAACTTCAATCACAAAAAAGAATAAAACCAATCAATCAACACTTAGAATCTCTTTAACGATTACACACCTAGAAAATTAAAAATCTCTCTCTCAAACAGAAAAATGCAGATCAACTGCCAAACTTAGAAACTATATCAACAAATTTAGATCATCAAGCTGATGAAATAAATCACTCAAGAAACTAGAAGAAGATTGAGAGAAAATACAGATGAAATAATCGACTGCACACTTTAATAATGAAACCTTAACAAGCATTAGGGGTATTTATATGCAGACTCTCATTGGACTTATTATCTAGATGGACTTAATAAGCCCAAAATAAATTAAACAAAGCATCTGGCATACTTTAGCCCAGCAGCAATGCACATCAACACTAGCTCAACTACTAAGTCCAAAAGAATCCAGTATTTATCACTTTCAGTCCTTGTACTTCATCTTTAAGTATAGTATACCTGAAAAGTTCTAGAAATGCTACAAATGAGACTTAAGTGTAATAAGTTAAAATTCCAGACTAAAACTTGTAAAATGATTTTTACCTTTTAACAATTATACATACTTTTAGATGCGTTATCGGTTCTCGTTTATATCATTTTGTCCGTTTCTTGATAAGTCCTAGTTATTAAGTTGTGGGTAAATAGTGACTAAACAAGTTTTTCATAAACTATTAATAAATGGTAAATGGTGGGTAAATGATGATAATGTAAATCGAATGTGGCACCAAGTAATACTTAATTAAAAATATAGTTAAGGACCAATTAAGCTGATTAACTTTGAGAGCAAGTGTAGGTTTAAATATTGTATACATATAATTCATATATTGTTGTATTGGGTTTTAACCCTAATTTCTTGTATTATATATATTAATCAATAGAAAATCTTTAAAGGTTTAAAAGTTATTTTTTAATATGGTATAAGTGATGTTGTGCGAGGTGTATACAAAATAGTTATATTTTTATTACGAAATACTATTAAATACGATACAATTTTACACAAGTTATTTAATTATTTATAGAATGGATATACGTAAACCTTGCTACAACACTTATAGGCAGTGTACCTAATCGTAGAGTAGTGTAGTTTTTAGTAAGTCCGGTTCGTTCCACAGGGAGCTGGCTAAGTTTAACGCTATATTTTTCACACCTATATATAAGTAGTATTATTATTAAAGGGGTTTTTACCATTTAATGACCGGTTTGTCGATTTTAAATAAAGCGTAAAGATAAATGACGATAATATAAATGACACAATTTAAATTGCAATAAATTAAATTGCGGTAATTAAAATGACAGTAAATAAAGGTACGATGAAATATGAATTAAAAGTATTATGCTTATTTAAACTTACGTAATCATGATGTTTGACATTTTGATTTTAATTTATTTATCTGGGTTAATTGTCCTTTATCCTGGATTTATTTGATACCTATCTGGTTTTTGTCCATAATAGTCCATCGGTCATAATTATAAAATGCTCGTCAAATTAACCTTATTCCCGAAGTCAAATATTCAAACTAATTAGGGATTCGAACTGTAACAAGGTTTTAATACTTTTTTAATAATTACACCAGGTTATCGACTGTGTGTAATCCAAGATTTTAATACTTTGTTAACAATTACACCAATTATCCTTGTATGTAATCCACCCCTGTTTTAATGAGATATGAATATTAATTTACCCACTTGATCAGAATGAATAATCAATTACCCAACCCGAATAATTAAATAAATGATCGTAAAAGATGTTGTATAAACGTCACTAAATAGAACATACATAATCATTTTAATAATTATTAGATTAACTAATTTGAAGATAGGTTCGACCGGTTCCAATGAATTATTGCTCAATTAGACAATACCCCCTATTTATTAATAGTCATAGTCCAATGTCCACAAGTGTCGGTCTTTTGTCCAAACCTTAATTATGGTACAAAATCTAATAACCCAATCTTAATTTTTAATCCAACGTCACGATTACTTTGGTTCAAATAAGCATAATAATAACTTAGTTACGAGACATTAATTTAAAAAGGAAGAACATAGCTTACAGTGGTGACTAATCGCGCAGCGTTACACGGACAGAGTTCCGACTTTAAAACCCGTAAAACATTTCTTACAATAACCCAACTAAACCATAATTTATTATTAATCTTAAATTAAAATTATAATTATAATATAAATATATTACATAGAGAAGAGAGATTGATTTTTGTACAATTAAAATGTAAAGCAAAATGCCTTTTTATAATACTTGGCCTGCTACAATAACTCATGCGGTCGCATGAGATTTTAGTGCAAATCTCATGCACTCGCATGGGCTCATGCACTCGCATGAGTTTTATGCCTGTTTCTCATGCGATCGCATGGCCGTCAGATCAAGCTTACATATTTTTTGTTTGCTAGTTTGTCGACGTTATTTAATATAATATATAATATATAATATATAAATAATTTATATAATTATTTAAATATTATGTTATATTCTTGTGCATAGTTGACTTGTAATTTTAGCTCCGTTGCGTCACGCGTTGATAGTTGGCTCAGGTCCCGGTTCCGGTTTTTCGAACGTCCTTTCGTATAATTTAATATCTTGTACTTTACTTTTTGTGGCTCGTAATCTTGTAATTTTGAGACGTTTCTCATCAATAAATTAAACCACTTGAATTATATCTTGTACATTTGAGCTTTTTGGTCATTTGCGTCTTCAAATCGTCGTTTTCTTCTTTTGTCTTCGCACTTATTTATTTAAATGAATATTACATAAAAATAGAACAATTGCAACTAAAAGCTTTACATATTGGAAGGATATTGATACTAAATATATGTTCCTTTTTAGCATTATCAAATATCCCCACACTTGAACGTTGCTTGTCCTCAAGCAATACAGAATTTGAAATTAAATCACACTTCACTCGAATCTCTTTTTTATTTTCACACTTTATACATCAGTGATTTTGATACAGCGGTATGAACAATGATAGTAACAATGTGGTTTACAGTCCCACATGACTATGAAAATTTAGATCCTTTAAGGAAATTGGATCTTTATGAAAACATTTGATCTTTTGAAAATTCATTCTAGATTTTACCCTAGATAAGTTTTCCGGAATAACCCTTCACCGGTGTTTGCAAATTGTTTTTTGGGTTTTGTGGGTTTCAGATTTGAAAATTTTAGCTCAAAACTTATGGTTTTGTGTCACCCACTTGTTAAACTTGTATTTAGAAAGCAACACGTCCAGTATACTTGCTCCGTATATTACCTTTCGGTAAACTACCGTCCGATTGTAAAGGAAAGCGTTGAACAAGCAACTGTTAAGGCAATGTCCCGTGACATGCTTTTGATTATGGTCTATATCGTGTCGGATGCAATTACTATCCTTTTTAGGAGCAATAGTAAAGATCACCCTATAGTTTTTCGGTCTGGCACAAGGTCCTGTCTTCGACCATGCTATACAACCACAGTTCTTACGATTGACACCCGAATTGGTTCAGGTAACCTAATGAATTTCGGTGAATTCTTAGTATTTTACGTTCAATGGTAATGAACGCATTGAAAATAGGTTTTCAGAAAACAGATCGGTTTGTAATTTTGATCAAAATATTTTCTCGTTCAAGCTCGAGTTTAGATATCATCGAATTCCATGAGTTTGTAATTCTCAATCTTTAAGGTCAATCTCAAGGATTGAGTAATATCAGTCTTAAAAGCTGATTTTTAATCTTTAAGGAGATTATCCTTTCTGGGGGTCTGATTCATTAGTCTTATCAAGCTGATTTGCACGGCGCCCTCCGCATTTTACGAGACAGATCCTCTCATGGTTAGGATAAGTCTGACCACTTGGCGACCCTGTTTGATGCTGAGGTCCGTGAATTTCCTGCTGATTTTAGAGATGATTTTTCTAGATTTTTCGTCAACCTACAGCTGGTCTGGACGACAACTTTCTGACCTAAATCAAGAAGCGCATTTCTTTTTTGGAAGACTTTACTTCCTTTTAATGATGGAATTGATTCATCGTGTAGATCCATCTATTCTTTCAAAGGTATTATAATAAATCGGGTAAAACTGATTAGTTTAGTCCAAAGCAAAAGTACCTGCAATAATCTGTACCAAATATGTGATATGTGTTTTAAAGAACTTGGTAAATTCTTTCCACACTTAGCTTTTATTTATTTTTTTCTTTGCCTTTTTATTTTCCTCTATTCCATTTTAAATGAATTTTAACGTTTTGGGTTGTTTCTCCATTTATGTTCTCTCCGAGGTAACAATAATTTCGGTAATAAAATCTAGTTTTATCGTTCATAAATATGTATAAACATGATTTTGAATTCATTTAGTTGAAAATTTTTCAAATTTTCACAAAATTTGGCAATTTAAACTAAGTGTAAATCCGGGAGAATTTATAACCCTTCCCCACACTTGAGATCATGCAATGCCCTCATTTGCATGAAATCATACTATAATTATAAATTCATAAGCGTGATTAATGTAGAAAAGTGATTAAAAATACCGAGTTTGCAAACATATTATTTTATATCACATTTGATATTTTGCGTTTTGTCGTCAAAATTAATAGCTTTTGCTGAACTTAATGTCAGTCTTTGAAAGTGCGATGTTTTACCCTGTTTTGTACATAAGATAAACTACAAACATACTTAATATTTTTATTATTTTTTTATAAAATCTTTAGTTATTGTAACAATTTAAATGAATAATTTTTTAAAATTTTGTTTCCTTTTACTTTAGGTAGTTTCGGTATGCTTACCTACTCCGTCCCTCGGCAAAATTTAAAATTTGTCGTTAAAGCGATTGTTTTAAAAGCAAAGATTTTTGGGTTTTTTAAATTTTTTTGGTATACTTTAGATCAATAAAATTAAAAATAATGATAACAAAATTTTTCGCCCCGCCCCCGGGTAAAGCAATTTCGGTTCCATGACCTAGCCTTCAACTTACGATGAATTTTAGAAATCATTTTTTTAAACTTAATGAAATAAAGTAATTTTTGTTTTTAAATTCACACAAAACTTAAATTTAAAAATGCATATTAATTTCATACAAAACCTACAAAACAAAAATTCAGAATGGGTGGAGAAAACTAGTTCTTTAGAGTCTGCTAGTGGAAAAGACCAATCGGATTCCATTCTCAGAACTATACGAGAACAGAACAACTAACTCTAGACAGCGTTTTCTTTTTAGAACATCTGAATCTCCCCACACTTAGGTAGCTGTGGTGTCAAAATTGTGATTAACTTCATTGTCAATTTCTCTTGGACCATAATCAACTTGCATATCTGTGACTTTTGCTTTAAGCCATTGGTCGGATTCCTGTGTAATATTCACAAATTCAACTAGTTTCACCTTTTCTTTAGGCGATAGATTGGATACTAATCGGTTACATAACTTAAAGTTCCCCTTGGTTCTAGCATCGCGAATCCGTTTAATAAGTTTTTTCATTGAACTGTTAATAACGGGATCATTTAATTTTGTACCAACAACAGGGTTCTTTGTTATCATGTCATCATTAGTTGTTACTTCATTTTCCCCACACTTAGGCGTTTTATTATTGTTAAGCACTATCGTTGGAGTTGGTAAAACAATATGGTTTTTACCAATCGTTTTTGGTTCAACGGTTTTGGTTGGTGGAGATTTAGACTTTCGACTCACAAAGGTGATCGATTTTTCATCATTACTAAGTGTCATTCTACCCTCTCTTACATCAAATAACACCCCGGTGGACGCTAAGAATAGTCGACCTAAAATTAGAGGAATGTTTGGGTCCTCTTCTATGTCAATGATAATAAATTCGACTAGAAAGGTTAAATTACCTACTTGAACGGGTAGGTTGTCAGCAATTCCAACTGAGTGCCTAATGGTTTGATCAAAGAGTCGAACACTCATCTCTGTTGGACTTAACTCACCTACTCCTAATCTCTTATATAATGAAAGAGGCATAACACTCACACTCACACTCGCACCTAAATCTGCTAGTGCATCATACATGACACAATCACTAAGTAGACAAGGAACAATAAATTCACCCGGATCACCCAACCTGGGTGGAGGTTTTGGTGGAACTGTCTTCACCGGATTTATTTTTACGGTTTTTGTTTCTTGCACTTTCTTATTCTTCTTCTTCTTTCTAGAAGTATCACAAACTTTATTAGCTATTACTTGTTCATACTCAACTCCTTTTCTTGGAAACGGGATGAGTGGTCTGTATGGTGCCACCACTGGCTTTACATACTCGGGTGGTGGTGGTGTTGTAACTTCTTCATTGTTACTCACATCTAAAACCTTCCCATCTTCTGATGCTGGTTTTTCAGAATTTGTTAAAACCATATTAACATTCTCATTCCGAGGATTTACTTCAATATTACTCGGTAGCTTTCCTTGTTCCCTCTCACTCATCATGCTAGCAAGAGTACCTACGTGTTTTTCTAGATTTAAAATGGAAGCTTGTTGAGTTCTTAATGATTGATCAAACCTCTCATTCGTTTGGGTTTGAGTTGTAATAAATTGTGTTTGAGATTCCATTAGCTTTGCCATCATTTCTTCTAGATTTGGCTTTTTCTATTCGGTTTGTTGTGGTGGTTTATATAAGCTAGGTCTTTGTTGATTGAAATTGTTGTTTTGAGTTGGTTGGTTATTCAGACCTTGTTGGTTGTACGAGTTATTGTTGGGTCCATTTGGATTGTAAAAAATGTTTTGATTTCGATTGAAGTTTGGCCATGGCGGTTGATAATTATTTTGATAATTATTTCCCGGCCTTTGGTTCATGTAGGAAACATTCTCACGTTGTTCCATCGTTTGCTCAATGTGACAATCTTTCATTAAATGTGATCCACCGCATTGCTCACAACTGATTCGTATTGCGTGAATATCTTTAGTCATCTTTTCCATTCATCTTTCGAAAGCATCTATTTTGCGAAAATGGAATCAAAGTCATGGCTAGAATCGGCTCTAGCCACTTTAGATGAATGAAAGATATCTTTTTCTTGGTGCCACTCATGTGAGTGGTAGGCAGTGTTATCAATAATTTTGTAAGCTTCAGTTGCAGTTTTCTTCATAATGGAACCACCAGCTGCTATGTCGATGTATTTTCGTGTAGTAATATCGACACCTTGGTAGAATATTTGTACTATTTGATAAGTATCTAAACCGTGCTGAGGACATCCTCTCAACAACTTTCTAAATCTTGTCCACGCCTCATATAGAGTTTCATTTGGCTTTTGCATGAACGTAACAATTTCTCCTTGAAGTCTCACGGCTTTGGATGCCGGAAAGAATTGTTTAAGAAAATTTTCAACTAAAACATCCCATGTGTCAATCGCCCCTTCAGGTAACGATTCTAACCAATCTTTGGCTTCTCCCTTTAAAGTCCAGGGAAACAACATGAGATAGATCTGTTCATCCTCAACTTCTCGAATTTTAAATAGAGTACAAATCCTATTAAAGGTTCGAAGATGTTCGTTTGGATCTTCCTTCGGCGTACCACTATATTGGCATTGATTAGTTACCATGTGTAGGATTTGTCCTTTGATTTCATAATCTGGCACATTAATGTCTGGCTTAATAATGGCGTGATCTTGGCCAGTGCGTGTGGCTCTCATTCGGTCTTCCATACTTAGAGGTTCCGTTACTTCCATAATTGAATTTGTTTAATACGAATTACTAGAGGATTCTGATTTAACGGTTTGTGGTTCAGGAGGAATGATTAGTGGTTCAGGATCTTGGAATTGCCCTTGAATATCCTTCGGGTTCTCAATTGTGAAGTCGGGTTCAAAAAATAGATTATCGAAAAATTGAATTGGAGTACTTGGTCGACTAGATGACGATTCCAAAGAAAAATCAACGGCGACAATATTGGCCAGATGTCTTGATCTAGTTACAGGTGGTGAACGTATGAAAGGTGGTGAACGTTTTGCTCGGTGCATTCACTGAATATCCTATTAGTTATAAAAATAAAAATTATATAAGTTATCAAATTAATAGACTTTTCTGATTTTGCCCACGTTTCGAATAGCCAGTAGATGCAGCAGGTAGCCAGGACCCTCTAAATCGGAAGCCCACAACTCGCCACTAACAAATCTAACTATTACTACGAACTAGAAAATTTTGGATGTCTATCAATTTAACCGCTTAAAATAATTTTTCGTTTGGAAATTTTAGAGAAGAAATAGAAAATTCTATGTCCTAAAAACTAGAGCGTCGAGAAATAAGAAAGAAAAAGAGCGCGTCGAAAAACGTCGAAAAATAAAAATAAGAAAGAAAAACGTCGAAACTTAAAAGTCTAAAAACTAAATCTAAAAAGTTGCGCCTAAAGGTATTAAAGCTTAAAAGGAATTCTATATCCAAAACGGCAATAACTTAAAAGGCACTAAAATATATAAACGGCGTCGCAAAATTCTAAAGCACCTAAATCTTAGTCTAAAGAAAAAGCACTTAAGGGATTTTACGGCAAAGTCTTAAAATCTAGAAATAAAAATTAACTACGGCAAAATACTAATCTTAAAACTAATTATGAATGAAAAATTATAAAATTACGAATTAAATGTTTAAAATATACAAATTATAAAAAGAAACAAAAAAAATGATAAAATCACTTATTTTTATAAAAATATTATTTTTATATTATTATTTTATAAAAGTATTAATTTATTATATTAATAAAACTAAATATAACTTAAAAATACAAAATAATTAACAACTAAACTAAATTATTATTAAAATAAACCCTAATTAGGTAATTAATAATAATAATAATAATTAACTTAACCCTAATTCGGCTGTCCTAGGTTTCAGACGTGTCAGACATCACCATGCGGTCGCATGGATTTGAAGCTTCCAGTTCATGCGATCGCATGGGCCTGAATTTCGGATCACAAATTGGGCTTCTACAGTACCAGGCCCGATTATTTTTGCTTTTTTTTTCTTTCTGTTTTATATTTTTCTAAAATATTTATATAAAACTTATAAATAAGAAAATTTTACTTATTAGTTTTTTTTTTTATAACTTTTCACAATAAATAGAAATATAAACTTTTTAAATTTAACTAAACTTAAAAATATAAATATATATTTTTCTTTTTCTTTTATATTTTTGATTATATTATATAAAACGTATTTTTATAAAAATGAATTAAAGCATAATTTTTTTTTAATAGCGTTTCGCTTCGGCGTTCCCCGGCAGCGGCGCCAAAAACTTGATGTTGTGCGAGGTGTATACAAAATAGTTATATTTTTATTACGAAATACTATTAAATACGATACAATTTTACACAAGTTATTTAATTATTTATAGAATGGATATACGTAAACCTTGCTACAACACTTATAGGCAGTGTACCTAATCGTAGAGTAGTGTAGTTTTTAGTAAGTCCAGTTCGTTCCACAGGGAGCTGGCTAAGTTTAACGCTATATTTTTCACAACTATATATAAGTAGTATTATTATTAAAGGGGGTTTTTACCATTTAATGACCGGTTTGTCGATTTTAAATAAAGCGTAAAGATAAATGACGATAATATAAATGACACAATTTAAATTGCAATAAATTAAATTGCGGTAATTAAAATGATAGTAAATAAAGGTACGATGAAATATGAATTAAAAGTATTATGCTTATTTAAACTTCCGTAATCATGATGTTTGACGTTTTGATTTTAATTTATTTATCTGGGTTAATTGTCCTTTGTCCTGGATTTATTTGATACCTATCTGGTTTTTGTCCATAATAGTCCATCGGTCATAATTATAAAATGCTCGTCAAATTAACCTTATTCCCGAAGTCAAATATTCCAACTAATTAGGGATTCGAACTATAACAAGGTTTTAATACTTTTTTAATAATTACACCAGGTTATCGACTGCGTGTAATCCAAGATTTTAATACTTTGTTAACAATTACACCAATTATCCTTGTATGTAATCCACCCCTGTTTTAATGAGATATGAATATTAATTTACCCACTTGATCAGAATGAATAATCAATTACCCAACCCGAATAATTAAATAAATGATCGTAAAAGATGTTGTATAAACATCACTAAATAGAACATACATAATCATTTTAATAATTATTAGATTAACTAATTTGAAGATAGGTTCGACCGGTTCCAATGAGTTATTGCTCAATTAGACAATACCCCCTATCTATTAATAGTCATAGTCCAATGTCCACAAGTGTCGGTCTTTTGTCCAAACCTTAATTATGGTACAAAATCTAATAACCCAATCTTAATTTTTAGTCCAACATCACGATTACTTTGGTTCAAATAAGCATAATAATAACTTAGTTACGAGACATTAATTTAAAAAAGAAGAACATAGCTTACAGTGGTGATTAATCCGCAGCGTTACACGGACAGAGTTCCGACTTTAAAACCCGTAAAACATTTCTTACAATAACCCAACTAAGCCATAATTTATTATTAATCTTAAATTAAAATTATAATTATAATATAAATATATTACATAGAGAAGAGAGATTGATTTTTGTACAATTAAAACGTCGAACAAACTGCCTTTTTATAATACTTGGCCTGCTACAGTAACTCATGCGGTCGCATGAGATTTTAGTGCAAATCTCATGCACTCGCATGAGTTTTATGCCTATTTCTCATGCGATCGCATGGCCGTCAGATCCAGCTCACATATTTTTTGTTTGCTAGTTTGTCGACGTTATTTAATATAATATATAATATATAAATAATTTATATAATTATATATATTATATTATATTCTTGTGCATAGTTGACTTGTAATTTTAGCTCCGTTGCATCGCGCGTTGATAGTTGGCTCAGGTCCCGGTTCCGGTTTTTTGAACGTCCTTTCGTATAATTTAATATCTTGTACTTTGCGTTTTGTGGCTCGTACTCTTGTAATTTTGAGACGTTTCTCATCAATAAATTGAGCCACTTGAATTATATCTTGTACATTTGAGCTTTTTGGTCATTTGCGTCTTCAAATCGTCATTTTCTTCTTTTGTCTTCGCACTTATTTATTTAAACGAATATTACATAAAAATAGAACAATTACAACTAAAAGCTTTACATATTGGAAGGATATTGATACTAAATATATGTTCCTTTTTAGCATTATCAATAAGCCTTTCTACAACACTCTCTCTAAAATCCCTAACCCTACTTACACGATCCTCACTTTTCTTCCAAATCGCTGTCAATTTTCCTCCCGATATTGAGCAAATATAGCCCTGATCGAACACTTAATTACTTTCTCTCACGAACGTAAACCCTTTGTCAATCAGTCTTTATCCTGATACCGAGTCAGACCTTCATCGTGTCGCCATCTCTTTATTCCCAACATCGAGTCAGGCTGTTATCATGTCGCCATCTCTTTATCTTGAGACCGAGCCATGTCGTCACTGTGTCGCCGTTTCATTACACTCCCAACACATCTCCACTACTCTTTTAAATACGTCCACTTTTCTTTTCTTATCAAACAATCGCGATTTATATTAAAGTACCGATCATCACTTCTTTTTTTCAATCTTGTTTATCATACTCGACTCCACAACAAAGCATCATATTATGTTATTAATTTAATATTTAGTCCAAAGATTCCACAAAAGCCGGTCGGTGCCACTTCACTTTTGATAACCAGAATAAAATTACTCTTTTTTTAAAATAAAAAAAAAGGCAAGTTGTCAACATCACTTAGAAGGGTATTAACCACCTTCACGGTCATTTCCCACGCATGAACGGGCCTTCGGGCAGGAACCCGTACCGTAATACTTGGATCCAAACCTTAAACTATCTCTAGAGACAGGCGGGTCGGATCTGGATCCTGAATATGGGTCGGTAAGATCTCTCTAAGAACTTTTTAAGAGATAAAAATCGAACCCCTGACCTATACTCTCTTAATAAGTAAGCCTATTAGGGTGAACCTCTGATACTTAATCATGAGTGCAGACTAAATAAAATTACTCTTTTACATGTGTTGCTTCCATTCCTTCCATCCAACATTCACGCATCTAGATCACATTCCTTTAAAAATTTCTCTCTCTCTATCTCTCTCTCTCCCCTCTAATCGTTTAGTGTGGAAGTTGCCTATCTATTACCTTTTAAAATAAATGAAAATAATAATAAATGGTGATTTGGAACACTACGACCAATGGAGTATTTCACTATTTTTACGTTTTTGATGCTCGATCTGCAAATATTTTATTTATATATGGTATGGTCATGGACGTTGTAGACGATATTTTTCGTGCTCAGTTTGTTTAGTACATGTGACGTTAGGATAATCTTAGAAAAAGCACCATCTGTCATGCTCAGCTTGCAAACCCCTCGTGAAGTTAGGACATTGTTTAAAGCACTATCAAGAGCTTGCCTTGTTTGTTGTTCAAGTTTTTACGCACAAAGCTTTGAGTTGGTTTCCCACCTCTTCGCTTGAAGGGGGTATTAGAAATATACTTAGGGACCAAGTAACATGATAAACATGGAGAGCAAGTTTTGGTTAAAATATTATATAGATATACTTTCCGTATATTGTTATATTGAGTTTTAACCCTAATTTCTTGTACTATAGTATTGAATAGTATTGATCATTAGAAAACCCATAAAAGTGTGGAGAATGTCGAATATCAAAACCTACTAAAACCAAATATGATACGATACGTAGTAACTTTTGATTTCCGCTTGACCTGTATAGAAAACATCGTACAGAGTACTTTTTGGCATTATCAAAATGTCAAACTAAATTTTGAAAAGCAAAGTCTCATTCGAAGGAAGTCTAAAATTGGTGAAATTTATCCTTAACACTTTACCTATATACTACTTTTCATTGTTTCGTGCTCCCATTAATATACTTAACACCCACGAATCGTTAAGACGCAATTTTTTACTCAAAAGGGGACGAATCATGCAATTTTTAATAACCTTATTTCACACTTTAAATCTTACATGACAGGTGCGATAGCTGGACATATATGGAATCTTGATACTAGTGGAACATACACAACGAAGACACTTGCACTACACATTGATAAGCACAAGCTCGAGGGATCTACATCGAACGTGGAAACTGTTCGAAAAAAGCTCTACCTCAGAAGATTGACATCATCATATGAGATCAAAGATGTAACGACCCGGATTTTTCGACTTGCTTTCGTGCTTTGTGCTTTCACGAAACTGCGTATATGTGCGTACTGAGCTAGTTTATGCTCTGGGATCTTATTTAATGATTAATTACTCTCATTAATATCTTAAAACGTGCTATTAAGTGTGTAATCACTTAACTTGATCCCCGAAAGCTTTTACGACCGTTGGTGTCACTTGACGTTTGCAACGAGCTATGTACTTGGTACACATTTAACTTTGGTCATAATCAAAATATTGTGACTACGTAATACTAATTGTTATTTCCTAATAACAATTACTTGGGTTTTGGATGCTTAATTACGCTTAGTAATTTACTTATGCTTATTAGTTAGTCTTGTTGGACTTTCTACCTTGTCGGACCTTAGTCCACCCTACACTAGCTAGTGGACTATTTAATTAGCCCAATTATAATAAGTTAGTTACCCATAATAATGAAAGATAAATGGCCATTTATTAAAGGGAACATACTAGCATCTTTGTTAAGTATTATCCTTAATGTTGCATGAGATCCTAACATAAGCACCAACTTTAGACAACCATTAACCAAAAAGAAAAAGTTGTCCCCCACTTGTCCCCTCCCAAACGTACGACCATGAGGGCCTTGCCTCACCCATTCCCACTATAAATACAAGCCTTAGCTCACCCATTTCACACTTGATTTCATTTGTAATTTACACACACTTACCCTCTAATTCTCTCTCTAGTTCTTCTCTCTCTAAAAAGTGTAAGTATTTGATTTTTCTTCTTCTTCTCCCTTCATCACCCACGACATCATCATCATCATGTATGGATCTAGCCTTTAGCTTTTGATCTTGTTATATCTTAAAGATTCAAACTTGGGTTTGAATCCTTCAAGATCATGGAAGATTCAAGCTTTCTAGCTTTGAATCTTCACTTATTTTATATATCTAAATCTTTTTAGCTTTAATCTTGTTATTTTGTTATAAAGATTCAAACTTGTGTTTGTAATCTTCATGTATCTTAAAGATCTAAGCTTAATGCTTCAAGATCTTCAAGAACACTAAAGATCCAAGCTTTTTAGCTTAGGGTTTCATTATTTTGTTAAAGATCTTAGCATTTTAGCTTATGGTCTCATTACTTTCATTATTTTGTTAAAGATCTTAGCTTTCTAGCTTATGGTCTCATTAATCTTGTAAAGATTCAAGCTTTCTAGCTTAGGGTTTTCTTAATACTTGAGATCTAAGTTTTTTTATTGTAGATCTCACTTACTTGGAACCTTTTTGTGTTTGTTGTGATGATAAAGATCAAGTCTTCATCATCATATATGATGGAGATGCATAAACTTGTGTAAAATGGACAAAGGTTGAAGCTTTATTGGATCTATGCAATAAAGAGGCAATCTTGATGTTCAAAACTTGTAAAATGATAGATTTTACTCTTAGTTGTGTATTTATGGTTGAACCTTGGTCAAAGTGAAGCTAAAACATCAAAGAGTTATACACTTGAAGCTTACAAGCATCAAGGATGAGAACCGTGATGAGCATCAAGCACCAAGAATCTCACCGGAGCACTTGTTTGCTGTTTTTTGGGGTCTTATCTGACTCTTGGGCTTCTGGAAAACTGATTTTCAGATATTTCGTTTCGATTAAATGACTTTCCGTTTAGGCCTCGACTTAAACCGATATACAGTTTAGGATTTATAGCCTTCCGAAACTCACTATGCCTTTGTAACGTTGTGCTGAAATTTCTGACCTACTCTCACTTAAACCGTCGCCACGGTCAAACGAAGATGAGTTAGGTTCTGAAAATTGGTCAGCGGTTAGAGGACTCACATATGGAGCCATGGCCACTGACTAAGCATCTTTTTGATTTGTATAAAGGTCGTAATAGGTGTCCGAAGTCAGCCTTTTGTTTCGATCTCTATTCTTGTTAAACTTACCTTAGTGTTGATGAATGATGTGACAAGCCGGAAATTTTCGACCAAATTTAAACTTAATCTTTATATGATTTCGACACGATAAGCAAAGTTTGTAATGTTGAGTCTCGAAAATTTTGGAACTATGTTCATACATTCAATTACCCTTCTGACTATGCTCGACGATTCACGAACGAATATATAAATGGATATGAATATATATATATGTATATATATATATTATATCTTGAAAATGTTAACAAAGTATTAAATGTATAATATTTTAGATTAAACGTATTTGTCTCAATATATGCTTAATATATTCATCTACGGAATTAGAAGATAATACCAACGATTGGATTAGCAGATATTTCAACAATTATAAATCCCGTAAGTACTGTGATAAGTCTTTGTTGAGAGGTCTACCTTGATTTAAGAAATCTTTTTTTTTACTGTATTTGATATATAAATAACTTGCATCGTGTATAGAAAAAGTATTTATATATATTGTATATATATATATATTAAGGTTCGAAATTATTTTTGCAAACAATAGTAACACCCATTTATTGTTCCGTTTGATAAATAAATATTATATACAAATTTATATTTTTCTAAACGAAAATATATATTTTACAATGTGATAATGCATAGAATTGAATTAGATATAAAACGTTTCGATATTATTAAATATATATTAATAAACAACGAGGAGTTGATTTATAGAAGCAAATGACCAATTTACTAAAATGTATAAGTTATACTTTGAGTAATATAGTTTATTGATAATTTAAGATTATATTTTGAAAAAGGTACGAATCACGAAACGTAAAGTACAAGTTTTCTAAGCATACGAAAATGCATTCGAGAAACCGAAACTGAGACATTAGTCGAGCGTAAACGTACGAGTCATCGGACCAAAAATTAAAAGTCAACTATGCACGTGAATATAATATAATATATAATTAATTAATATAAATTATATATATTATAAAAATATGTCGACAAACAAAACAACAAAAAATTGTGAGCTGGATTTTGGGGCCATGCGATTGCATGAGAAATAGGCATAAAACCCATGCGATCGCATGGCAGTCAGGATTCAGAAACATTCTATAAATTGGCCAGTTTGCTCGACGTACACACACACATATCCTATATGTTACTCCCTCTGTTATATAATTATTTATATTATTATTATTATTATTATTATTATTATTATTATTATTATTAATCTTATTATTATTATCAGTAGTATTAATATTATTATTATTAGTATTATACATAAAATATTACGACGAGGTCATGAGTGAATAATTTAAATACGAGTTTTATGAGCGGGATAGAGCTAAGGAAATTACGGGTTATAGCTATGGAGGTTATGGGTATTGTTCGAGGGTATGCTCGTGAGGTCAACCTAGTGTTTATCATCTTCGTTGCGTCTACGTACTTTCATGCAATATTGAACCATAATATTGATACGTGAGCACTCATATTTTATCTTTCATATATTAATAGTGTATCCCTGACTAGTGCTCGAGTATATATGTTTATGCATGTTTATATGCTAAATTTAGTCGTTAATGAATCACGAATTTAATACAAATATTACTGATATAAGGTATATGATATGCATGTTTTTGGAAAGCTGACGAAAAATTAATAACTTTTCATTTAGAAATCGCGTGATTTCGATGAACGGATTAAAAGATATGGTCAACTGAATTATGGTCAACGTTAATTGAAATTGTGTTTGAAACTGTAAATTAATATTTAAACAACTTGTTTATAAGATTGATAAATTGGATTTTCAAATATTACTAATCGAGTAAATAAATTTCTATATAAGGCACGTCTCGTCTTGTTGAGCAATTGTAAAAATTGATTGTTTTATCATATTTTAAAGCCTTATAAAAACTATAGTTTAATTTTACAAGAATTGGGAAACTATGTGAAATGTTAAAATGTTTCGATTGGCATGATCATTCAACTATAGTATTGAGTCAAATTGACTTTTTGAAATGACTTTTGATAACCTTTGTATGTCGATCTTGAGCATTAGGATTGTGATACACTATGACCTGACCTAGCTTGATAGACATTTATTGACCAACATATGTTCTGTAGGTTGAGATCTACGGTTATTTGGTATTCCGAGTTTCGGTCACATTTCGGTAAATGACTTTATGTGCTGCTAAGGTGAGTTTCATTGCTCCATTTTTAATTGCTTTTGCAATATATTTTTGGGCTGAGAATACATGCACTTTATTTTAAACGCAATGGACACAAGTACATACTTAATTCTACACTGAGTTTGAACCGAAAATCCCTTAGCTTTGGTAACTAGTAACTGCCAGTTATAAGAACTAGTGGGCGCGAGTAGTAGTATATGGATCCATATGGCTTGATATCCCCGTCCGAGCTAGAGCACTAGCCTTTTAACGGACGTATGCTATTTGAGAAACGTACACGTTGGTTTGCGTGTATTATTAAGATGATTATACAAAGGGTATAAATTATATATACGTTAAGTTTAGTTACCAGGGTGCTCAATTTCGTAGAATATTTTGATAAACGTTTCTGGATGAAACAACTGAAAACTTGTGATTCACCTTTATATACAGATTATGCGCAACATTAAAACTATGAACTCACCAACCTTTGTGTTGACACTTTTAAGCATGTTTATTCTCAGGTTTCTAGAAGTCTTCCACTGTTTTCTTATACGTTATACAAGCTATGTGCATGGAGTCATACATGCTTTATTCAAGAAAACTTTGCATTCACAAAATCATCACCATGTATCTTATTTTGACTGCATTATCAACGGATGTAGTATTTTAAACTATTATATACAGTGATTGTCTATACGTAGAAATCATCAGACGTCGAAAACTTTGGATTTATATATATTCATTTATGGTGTGCCTTTTCAAAAGAATGCAATGTTTACAAAACGTATCATATAGAGGTCAAAACCTCACTATGAAATCGATGAATGATGTATTCGTCCAAATGGATTTGGACGGGTTATCACAAATGATGATGATAATGATGATGTCGATGATGACACTTAAACTTAATTTATTCACTTTTAACCTTTTGGGACAACATACTGACCTAGTGACCTTTGACTTAGGTTGACGACCTTTCGGACCGACTTACTACCTGCATACGTTTCATATCGACTTTTACTGCTTATTCACTGTGAGTTATAGCTTCCCTTTTTACTTATACTATTTTTGAAACTAAGAATACATGCGCTTTTTATGTTTTACTTACTTGACACGAGAACTTAAACTTTACATATGTGTGGGTTATATAATGGCATAAACATTCCCCTTAGCACGGTAACGTTTAATCATTGGTTTTGAATCGGTGAAAGCGAATATTAGATATGGATCCATAGGGTTTGACATCCCCACTCGGGCTAGTCGCGCTAGCATTTAACGGGTGTTTGATACTTCGAGGACATACGCACTCGCCAAGTGTACTTTTAGGGGGTATTATTATTACGTTAAGTTAGTTACCGGGTACCCACGGATAAGCATATACTTTATTATACTGATTCGAATTACTGATTTAAACTGCTTGTTGAAGCACTGAAATCTCGTGGTCTACATTACTGATTACAAACAAACTATAGCTCACCAACATTCGTGTTGACTTTTTAAGCATGTATTTCTCAGGTGCTTAGACGTTGTTGCTTCCGCTGTTAGAATTGCTGTCTTGGTATTATAGACTTGCTGTTATGGACCTGCTGTGTTAGATTTTCGCTGCATTACTTAGAGATGTCACAATCATGAAACTTTTATCTTGCATTCGTAACTTATATTATTTTCAAATAATGGCTTTGTAACGACCTTTGGGTCACATACTTATGTTAACGCTTCTAGTAAGCATGTTATCTTTTGTAAACGCTATCTTTTTATGAATGCAAAACTAGTTTTCAAACAGAATGTAGTGTTTACCCGTGTAAAGATCTCGTTGTTGACGAATCGTACACGATGGTTTTGTACGGGGCGTTACAAAAGATGAGGAAAACCCATACAAGATCGGAACTAGATAAACGTGGAATTGATCCAGACACTCTTATTTGTCCTTTATGCAACTCTCACAAAACCGTGGACCACATACGGATCTAACATTTGGACTCTACTTTGAAATGGTTGAACATTCAAACCTTCACCATTTCTAACATCAACGACACCTTCGATGATAATCACAACTTTGCAAACAACTTAACCGGGAAGATCATAGGGCAAGCAACATAGTGGGTTTGTGGTTACATGATTGGAAATACATAAACTTAAAGGTATTTTGAAATAAAGACTAGACTCCCTCTTCGATTCTATCCGACATACAACTGCAAAGCTTTATCTTTATCTCAACACAATTAAAAAAGACTTCGGTGGAATGATATCAATGGTTGATTAACCCCGGCTACTTCATTTCGTCATCAAACTAACCTATTGGTATCGGCTGATAACAACGCATATAATTCTCGGGCATTCGTTTAAAAAACTGTATGTAACGTAGTGAATGTATCCAGCTATGTAAATTAGCTGCTCGTAGCAACAGGGCTAAATAGCCCACACATTGCTGTAATCTTGTACCTATTATAAAAATCAATATAAATGTTTTCTTGCTTTTCAATGTAAAATTTTGTTTTCACCGTATGTAAAGCAATATCTACGATCGGGTTCAGGTTTCCGCCCGAACGTGTGTGTTACGTGCAAATGATGAGGGTCGTTGAAATAAATGATCTACTGATGCCAAAAAAATCGCCGTTAAAAAAAAAGTAACATCTACGACAAAATGCTTGCAATATTTTTTAGCGTTTGGAATACGTCAAGGGTAAGGTCAACAATACATTATCTTGTAAACAAGATCTACGATTTTGATATTCTAAACAATACTCACATAATTCATATAACAAAATTATAAACAAGAATTCATATAATAAAATTTGGCTAGAAGTAATTCAATGTAATTGATGCTTAACTTTTTGTACCTGTTAATGACAAAGATACAACAAAAAAATTTTATTTTTCTTCGAAAGTATTAGTTCACGTGTTCGTTTGGTCAAAAAAAAAAAAAGCATCAAGTTTAGACCACAATGTCAACGCATTGCTTGTAGAGTTGTAGTATATCATTAAAATGGTACTGTAACGATTGGAAAAATTTATACTCCGCTACTTCCATAGAAAGTTCCATAAGTCGATTGCAACTTTGCAATAAACAATAAACAAGCGAGCTTAGATTTCTTGATCACCGTTACAAATCAGGCATTACCCAAATTATAGGATATAAGTTCACCATTTCATTCGAATCTTCAATTCAATTTAGGCCCGTACCTTTGTGTTCTCTTCGGCCCAATAAAAGAAATGGAACCATTTAGCCCAATCACAATCCTCTTTTAGTTTTTCCTATGTTTGAAGTTGGACTTAATTTCTAGCCCTTAAAAAGAGAAATTTTGGAATTATAGCTTGCTAACGGTGATCCACCGGCCCAAATATTTTGGTCAATATGAAATGTCAATTCCAACCTCGAGTGTAAGAATAAGTGTTGTTTGATATATTGCCCATAGCTTATAGAAAACCTAAACTTACGTTATACAAAAACTCAAGCTAAAAATTTGGATTTACCTTTGTGAACAATAACAAAACTTTTCACAATTACCATAAGAGTATAATATATAGAAACTCGAGCAATAAGCCTTGAAGTAGTGACGAAGCCAGATTTTTTGGTCGATGGTATCATAAAATAATATCGAACTTAGCACATCCCAAAAACTAAGTTGACAAACACCATGAGATGGTAGCCGATTGTTGATTATGACTTTTCCACTAAAGTAGAAAAGGTGGTCAGAAGTATGAGTCCATGGAGTATCAATAATACCCCTTATGGCCATGGAGGTTCTCCATGCACATCTCCTAAATACTTGAAAAGCAGGTTGTCGACTCGAGATTATTCTGTTCGTAATGTGAGTTGAAAACTCAGGCCGAAAGGGAAATATTATAATTATAAAAAATATAATGTAGGTTGTGCAAAAAGGATTTATAAAAATAATAATGAATACGAAAGGACTTATGATTTAACAGTATTGAAGTAACTCATCAACATTGAAGTTGTGAGTTCGAGTTCTGTCATAGATGAATATGTGTGTGTATTTGTGTTTCCTTATAAAAATACATAGTAAACGTATATGTCAAGTACAATACTTTGTTTGATGTGGTTAATCTTAAAAGTTAAATGAATCAAGTACAATACTTTGTCAATAAAGATCTAGAACATGACAACAATAAATAGAAAACAGCAATCAAAGAAACATAATTACACTAGAAAAACAAGAAACTGTACAAAATACCTAATGAGTTCTAGCAAATAATCCCAAATTAGTTTAGTCTGTACTAAAATTGACAAATTCTAACGCTCGAACCTTTCACACATCTACCTTTTGATATAAAAAGCTAGAATAGTTTAGCGGGAACTTTCTATCAATAAAATATTATTTTTAATTGTTCAAATCAGGGAGTTCATTACTTGCATAATATCATAATATCCAGAGAGTTCGCAGGTCTTCATAACTGAAACTTAATTATTAGGGAGTTCATAGCAACCGTGACTTCATAAGTTGACAAAGAAAAACGACCGAGATGAATTAAAAACTTTAACATGGCATTTTCTCAAAACTAATAAGGTTAAGTCCATTAAACACCTAGATCGGAAATGCTAAGCTCCATACAGACAACTCCTCTTTCAAACCTTGTTTTAAATTCAGTAGGGTCTGCTACAGCAGCTTGAGGAGCCTTACTTAGCCTTGTAATTTGCTTGCATTTCACACACATCAAAAAGACGCATTTTGATTATTTGTGTGAAGAAACTTGAGAGTATGACTTTGAGTTTTGTGGTAAACCGCTATCAAGAAACAAACAGATTTAGGGTATTCGGCCAATTAAATGATTTTTATGGATGCAAACAATATTGTTATCTCTTTATGCAATTGTACCATTCCGAAAGAAAATACACAGGTCAGATACATGCATAGTCAAGATATGAAATCAAAATCTTAATCTTGGTCAAAAGAAGTTAGGGTTAAAGCTAAAAATAGGCTACAAACTTACACAAATATACCGATGTCCACTACAAACCCATTTCCGTCCAACTGTCGCCTACAAACTTATAAAAAATGTGTTGATGTTTAAATTTCGTTACCGGTTACCTATTGAACCGGTAAAGTTAATTATTTAACTTTTTTTATTCATTTTATATGTCTCGATGTCGCCCATATTCATTTTATTCATTTTTATTCATTCTAGAATTGTCATGTAGGATTTTTGGATAGTTGATGTAATAAAAGTTTCTTATATATATATATAATAAAGACCGAAAGGCAAGGCCTAAAGTGAGGTTTATAAGGATTGAATCTTGGTCCTTTTGAAGATTAACAAGCACTCAACCACTCAACCATAACTGTGGGGTTATATATATATATATATATATATATATATATATATATATATATATATATATTTTTTTTTTTTTTTTTTTTTTTGTAGGATCAAGAGGGAAAAAATATGTTGGGGGAAACATTCGGGACACGCAGTCACCTATATTTAATTTAGAATATTTTATCCACCCTAGTCCGACACATTCACCTTCCGAAATTTGTGACTTAAAAAAATGTTTCCCCCCACTTCTCCCAACATATTTTCCCTCTTAATCCTACCATTATATATATATATATATATATATATATATATATATATATATATATATATATATATATATATATATATATATATATATATATATATATATATATATATATAGGGGAGATCAAGGGATAAGTGACTTTTTGGATAAGGGGATAAGTAAAATGATATTTTTATATCTTTTTCATTAGAACTTCAATTTAAAAAAAAAAATTATGTGATCTCCTGACATTGTGTAGATTCAGAAATTTTTTTTTTTTTTTTGCAACAGGAGCTTAAAATGCACCTGATGCATGTTAACGTTTTTTGTGATTTTTTTGAGTTTTTTTTAGGATTTAGCCCGATTTAGAGTTTAGGGTTTAGGGTTGAGGGTTGAGGGTTTACGAAAAACTCGTTCTAAAACCCTAATTTCTAAACCATAAACCCTAATTTAAACCCTAATTACTAAACCCTAAACACTATTTTTTTTTTAATCAAAAGTCATTTTTTCTTTGTGTTTTGTTAAGATGCATCTGCTGCATGAAAGACAGTTAACATGCATCAAACAGCATCAAAACAGCGGTTAACATGCATCAGATGCATCTTAACGCTCCAGTTGAAAAAAAAAATCTGAATCTGCACACTGAAGATAGATACCAACAATTTTTTTTTTTTAAAATCGGAGCTGTAGAATTCGAGATATAAAAATCACAAAATCACTTATCCCCTTATCCCACCAACACCCACTTAGCGCTGGATCCTTACCCTATATATATATATATATATATATATATATATATATATATATATATATATATATATATATATATATATATATATATATATATATATATATATATAATTTAAGCACCCTTTGAGAGAGATCAAGGTATAAGCACCCTTTTGGGGATAAGAGGATAAAGAATTCTCAGTCACACATTTTCAGCTCGTTAACAAAAATCAGATGTATGATAATATTTTTAATTCGTTTGCATTCATTTTAACATAATTCTTACACGTTAAAATGCATTTTAATTATTATCATACATCATAACATTTATTTTTACATGCATTTTAATTATTATCATACATCGGATGTATGTTAACGGGCTGAAAATGTGTGGTTGAGAATTGCTTATATCCTTATCCTCAAAAAGCTGTTTATATATATATATATATATATATATATATATATATATATATATATATATATATATATATATATATATATATATATATATATATATATATATATATATATATATATATATATAGTTTAGTGATACACTCATACACTACAAAAACAAATTTCATTTTTTGACACTAGCATTATTTATAATACTTTAAGGCCTGAATAACTTGACATGTTTATTTTTTTTTTTTTTTTTAAAGACAAACTTGACATATTTTTAACACCTTTAAGTGTCAACACTAGTTTTTCACACTTAAAATTGTGAAAAGAAAAACTCAATGACACTTAAAAGTGTCAAAAAATTAATACTCCAACACTTTTTTCACGCATCAAATTTTGACGCCACATTTTTCATGCATCAAACTTTGACGCCATATTTTTTAGGCTTCTAACTGAAGTTCACCACTTAAACGTGAAAAATTTATTCAAAAAGTGTCAAAAACGACAACGTTAGTTGTAGTGATATAATAATATTCTTATTTTGAAATATACTAAAATAATTATATGTCACATATTTAACTAATGTAGATACGAAATTTGAATGTGTATTATATATACAAACAAATTTCTATTATATGAAATTTGAATGTGTATTATATATGCAAACACATTCGTTATATAAAATCCGAATACATATTGTGACACTCCTGTTCTAACATTTTATATAATGTAGGATCTTTTAAATGGATTTAAACAATCGTATAATGCTATATCGAGTGTGGAGTTCTCGATATTGAGTTTTTAGTCGAAAACACTAGATTAAATGATCGATTATCTTGAGAAAAAGACTTGGAACGACTTGGAATCGATTAGGGTTTGATTATGAATGACTGAAATCGGCTAAGAGGTGGTAAGGTTTGTAACCTTATCAATGAACCCGGAATCACCTATTTATAGGCTCTACAGCTCTATCCGTACGGATTTGATCTTCATCCGTACAAATGCAACATATCCGTGCTACATATCTCTATTCGTACGGATGTAACTCCTATCCAAAGGGATGGACTCTAACAGTATAACTTTTAGTTCTCGTACGTAGTTCAATTGAAATAGGGTCAAATATTCATGCAACACGATAAACAACCCTTGATTAAAGCCAGTCTTCTAAACAATTATCTACTCTATTTTCCCCAGATACTTACAATGAAGTAAACAACCATTGATTAAAGCCATGTTCAACTTCCACTTCAGATCAGAAGAATCATCAAAAACCCCACAGCCATCGAATGTGATCCTCAGTGACCATAATCAGCTTTCCTTGCACCTTGGTTTTAATAACAGTAACCCTCTTGTCACCAACAAGATCCTCCGACAGAACAACGTATTTCCAGAACTCCCTCTTATGTGACGCATAAGCAGTGAAATCCTCGGAAATAGCTCAAAAGATACGTGACCGTTTCAAAAACTCCATGACCGCGTGGAATTATTTTAGACGATCATTCATAGATAAATTGGCGAGCATATTATTCTTGGAGAACGGATTCTGATAACCTGCTTTTCCGGGCTTACCACAAGTTTTAGTAAAGTGACCCAGTTCATCATAATTATGGCATCGAACATTGTTTATGTCAAAGCCAAACTTAGAGTCTTTATTCACAGCAAAGTTTCTAGAACATGTTCTCTTCATATACCCTTTCGCTCTTCTTACAACACTTGACATTTGCCACATGATGTCCATCTTTTCCATCTCATCCTTGTCGACTTGATCATAGTCTTCAGCGGTGGAGCATGACCTGATCCCTTAGAATTAGAAACGAAAGGTGTTTGCAATGGAGCATGACCCGGTCCTTTATTAGAAGTACCAGCCCTTTAAACCAAGGGATCCTGACTATATTCTATACGAGCAGCCTTGGTCTTGTAGTGTAGTTCCTTATCTCTCAAATTAGAGATAAATTGATTAAAAGTATACCTTTCTAGTGCATTGTCAGTTCTTCAAATCTCAATATATGAACTGAACCACCTGGAAGTGCTTCAGCTAAGCACTCTAAAATTTTAGACTGTTCCAAGAATATCTCATGAGCCTCTAGTTCAGAAAAAAGATGACGATAACGCATAATAAGATCATCAAGAGCTCCATCCTTCATTGTAGTGAACCTATCGAACTCAGCCCTCAAAGTCTTACCCTTTTTTATTATGTACCCAACATTACCCTCATTACTAGCTTCCATTGTTGTCCATATCTTCCATGAAGTTTTGTTACTAGTGTTGAACTGATGGACAATATCCGTATGTAGTGCCTGAGTAAGATTAGCATATGCCTTACACTCTAAACCATAAGATTCTCGTTCCTTCTCTGTCATGGCGCTAACTGGCTTTACCTGAACATTCTCAATTTGTAATTCCCACAAACGAGGGTCGACACAACGGATCCAGATTTTGGACCTAGTTTTCCATGTGGCGTAGTCATCCATCGTCATGAGCTTGCGAACCTTGTCAGTGTTCCCTGATTCAGTTTCAGGCACTAAAAGGTTTTGCATTTTTGTAGTGGATGTTGCAAAAGCGTAATCGGTAGTTGAAAAATCTGATGATTCTGACATTTCTATACGTACGGATGGGACCTACGGATATGTTATTCTTACGGATGAGGTCTTCATACGGATAAGGTATATGGATGATGTAAACATACAGATAGGTTCTACGGATGGTGTAAACGTACGAATGAGTTGTATATAAGGATGTGGTTAATGGATGGGGTGATGGTACGGATGATATGTATACGTACGGATAAGATGACATACGTACAGATCTGATTACGGATGTGCTAAACGTACGTATACAAGGTATATCTATACAGATGGTGTTCTTGTCTATGCAGATCAGAAAAATGGCAGAAAACTAGCATTTTGTTCCAAATCGATCTCTGAACCAAAATCGTGACTAAAAATTTAATGTAATGCATTAGTAAGACTCAAAATCGCCTTTTGAACCCAAAACCACAATCAAACACAAAAGATTTGACGTTAAAAATCACACCTTTATAACAAAAATCGATTAAAAACCCAAAGACCTTAAAATCAACATTCGGATTCGACCAAAACAAGACTATTTTGACACACCTATACTCTGATATCACTTTGTAGGGCTGTTTAAACGGATTTGACAATCGTATAATGCTATATCGAGCGTGGAATCCTCGAAATAGTGTTTTTTGTTGAAAACACTAGATTAATTGACCGATTAACTTGAGAAAATGACTTGGAATGACTTGGAATCGATTAGAGTTTGATTATGGACGACTGAAATCGGCTAAGAGGTGTTAGGGTTCGTAACCTTAACAGTGAACCCGGAATCACCTATTGATAGGCTCTGCACTTCTATCCGCACGGATGTGATCTTCATCTGTGTGGATGCAACATATTCGTGCTACAGATCTCTATCCGTACGGATGTAACTCCTATCCGTACGGATGGACTCTAACAGTATAACTTCTAGTTCTCGTACGTAGTCAAATTGAACGAGGGTCTTACATTCATGCACCAACATATAACTTTTCTTAACTTACACAAGTCTTTCCCGTTAAACAATGTACTCCAACATAAACACGCGTGGTTACTTAAGTGGCCACCGAATTGTCCAATGAAGCACACCACTCAGGTTCGATTATTTGGCTATGCAAAATCGTTCAAAAATAAAGTGTGACAAGAGAGTGCGCATAATGGGCAGTTCACCCGGTACCAGGTCTTGCGTTCGGGATGTTCGATTACCCGAAGTTTAACTTCTATAAGAAAGTTAATGTGCTTGTTTATAGAAAGGTTTTCTGGCTAATTCAAAAAAATAAAATAAAAAAAATCAATGTACTCCTACATGGTTATCATGTCCCTCACCTTTCTCGATGTAAAGAAAATGAGATACGATCGGTATAAGAGATCGTTATAAAATACTCCGTAAATCATTTGGGTAGTTAAACTAACCATGCACATCTTAAAGCATCTATATAAAGCATATGATGTAAGTTAAGTGGTCAACTTGATAGTATCTATTAACTAATAGATGCTTGACACGTGTCCATTAATATGTCATTGACATTGATGTATAGTAAAATATATGATGAAATTTGTAATTATAATTGCTTCCGAATTGGATATATCAACTCAAAAACTTGTCTTGAACTACCGTTTCCTGGCTTTCCTTTCTACTTGTTACTTCCAAAATCATTTTCGATCTTGAAAATATTGTGAAGTTTTTATATTACGTGACAATAGTGTGAGAAAGATGGTTGTTATATATAAAGTAATGGAATAGAATTAGAGATGAGCAGAATATTCGAATTAATCGAACTTTAACCATATTAATCAACAAAATTGGACCAACTGAACCGAATACATAACATCGGTCGTGGTTAACGTTTGTAGATTAAGAAAAATATGTGGGTCGGTTATTAAAATGAGTGATACATGCTCCCGCTTTAACTACCTCCGCCCCATTATAATCATATAAAAATTAATGAAATAATCCATCCATTATATTACATTTGTAAACTTACGTTTTAATTGTGATTTTATTTTTAATAATATGGTATCTTAAATAGACTAACATAGTACATTATGTGTCTTAGACATTAATTTTTTCGATAATTTTTTGAAAAGCACCCATAATATGATAATTTTCAAAGTCAAACTTCTATGATATTAATATGATATATCGTTCTTTTAACATAAGTTTGAGATCACTCAGGGGAACCGCCCAAACCACTCACGCAATCATCTCTCGCTGCTGCATAACCCGCTTCCAACTACTGGCATTGAGAAAATCTGGACCAATCCAAAGGCATGGCCGGTAAAAGTCTTCTCCCGGCTGACCCCGCAACGCAATGTGCGAAAGACGACCTTGAGTGAACTTCAAACTCGGGGATAACCTTGTTTGCAAAGTTGTAGTCCCCGTGAATCGAACTCCTAACATTTAATAAAGAATGTTAAATCACTACTACTTAAACTAGAACACAAGGTTTAATATAATATATCGTGATAGTCAAGGAAAAAGGTAAAAAACAATAACCAGATAATCTAATTCCCAGATAAAAGAACAAACAATGTATAATACGCATATGTCATATCAAATGCATGATTATATGAATGTTTGAATAAATATAATCCATGTTGAAGTATAATTGATTAAAGGGAGTTGAGGTTATATATGATGATTAAATAACTCATAAGACGTGCCGGGAATAATTCTTTGTTTTCACCACTTTACATCTCATCACCCAAATTGAGGATTATTATTTTTTTAAAAAATTACCCAAAAAATACGAATATAATTCTATTGATGCATAAATTATTCATAGGTTGATTGGGAGCTTTAGTGAATGTTCCCTCCACTTCAAGCAATAAGCTATGAAATGGGAAACATGCATATATCTTGTTATAAGTAGCATACATGTGCTTTTATCATGTACCAAAAAAATACTACCCCCACCAACACAAGAGTGGACTATGTAAATTGTATTGTAATTAATTAGTGGCTTTTGTGTATGTTTTTTAGCAGTAAATATATTGTTTAAATTAATAAATTTACCGAAAATGCATTATTAAATTAAGAAGAGGTGTAACATAATGTATGATATTAATACATAAATTTGTCAATTTATATATTATCATTAGTTATGTTTATGTGAAAAAGAGAGCCGAACCAACAATATATCTATACATTTATCTATACATACATTATTATAAATCACATGCAATAATCTTACGTGTCATTTTTTCAATTAAACTGTATTAAATAATTCTACGTTTCATTTTTCGAATTAATCTGAATTAAATTATAATAACCCCCTAAAATAACTCCATAAATTAAAAGTATGTAATTTTTCTTGTAATATTTAATTACGTATAGAATCACAAACATAATTTAAATATAATAAATATTCATATATTATCTATTAATATTAATATGATACAAATTTAAATTTAAATTATTATTTATTAAATTTAATATTTTAATAATTATAGGTTACTCTATTTATATTTTTAAATAAACAATTTTTCACATAAATTGGCTCAAAATCTATGCGTTAGTATTCAGTACTAATGTTTTTGATACAAATATTATTGGTAATATACGATTTTTCATTGTAATTTTATTATACATTTTATAAATATCATACTAACGTTATCGAATACTAATTTATATAACACATGTGCAATGCACGAGCTCAAGCTAGTATCAATACTAATGCTTTCGATACATATATTATTAGTAATAAGTAACTGTTTTATTACTAATAAATATTAATAGTAATAAATATTTATTACTAATACATATTATTAGTAATTAATGATTTTTTTTATTAATGCATAATGCGCAAATCATCAGATACTAGGTCTCGCGCTTGTAATGCTTGATTACCCGAGGTTTAACCTCTGTGTATGTGCTCGTTCATTGGAAATTTCCTCACTAATTCAAAAATAATTTTTTATTGTAATTGTATTATATATTTGATAAAATATCAATAGTAAGTTATCGAATCAAATTAATACAACTGTCGTGTAACGCACGAGATCATAAAACTAGTTATCAATATATGTATCCATCCACAATGTTTAGTATGTAGAGTTTTTTCGATTTATATTTATATAGTACAAGTAAATAGTAATACGTAAAGTAAAATTTTGCTTCTATATTGGATGTGAATGTGTCGTAGTCATCTTATCACTAAAATTTATGGCGTCAAGATAATTTCTATATATGAATCTTTTAGATACTCTTGATCGCTAAGTTTTCGCTTCATCTTGTTCAAATGTTGAACAATATGGAGCGTGGCAATTGAATTATAGAAATCATTGAGCATGTCTGTTGATATTTTAATATCATAATATTCGCTTAAATCTTAGATTTTGATACTCCGACATGATTTTTCTTTAAATTCATAACGATATGTCATTACGATATGTATAGGTTATGTAACATGGTTGTGAAAATAGAGGTGATAAAAATTGTAGTCGTAATTGCATTTAAAGTACATTTGCATGGCCGAACTTGGGCGTGCAAAGTATGTAATCGTTCAGAGCTCACAATCTAAAATGCACAAAATATAACTTAATAATGAATTTTATGGTCCATTTTTGATAAGGTTTCAAAATATTATACATTATATATATATATATATATATATATATATATATATATATATATATATATATATATATATATATATATATATATATATATATATATATATATATATATATATATAGTATAAAAACAGCATCTTTTTGTTTATTGAACAAGAACTCTAAAATTAGTGGAACAACCCTTTATATTTTTATCTTTATAAATATATGAAAATTTTAATTGTGGTATGAAGACGTGGATTGTACATTCATAATATATATCTTTATTGTGATAAAATGTAAAACAACCATTTGTATCCGGACAATCATATTACAAACTAAAATATTAGAGTGTTCCTATATTTTTTTTTATATTTATTCCGTTTTAATTTAATTGTTTCCCGATAAAAAATACACAGTTTAAAAAAATTATAAAAGTATTGTACTTTCTGTTTACTTTTCAATTTTACTTTTATTTTTGTTTCTCATTTAGTCTTGTTCGCATATATTAAGTGAATAATGGAACTTAAACTTCATATTATTTTCTATTTATAAAATTGGACAATTAATTTGGAACATTTTAAAATTATATATTGGAAAATTAATTTAGGGAGGCAATATATATATATATATATATATATATATATATATATATATATATATATATATATATATATATATATATATATATATATATATATATATATATATATATATATATATATATATATATATATATATAGGAGAGATCAAAGGATAAAGTGATCTTTTTTATCTCTTTAGATCTATAACTCCAATTTAAAAAATAAATTTTTTTGAGAATAATATTTATTGTGTAGATTCAGAAAAAAAGTTTTTTTTTAAAAAAAAATTGAAAACAGCTTATCATACATCTGATGTATGTTAACTTGTTTTGAGGTTTTTTTTTTAAAAAAGTTTAGTCGGATTTAGAGTTTAGGGTTTAGGGGTTAGGGTTTAGTGTTAAACCCAAAATCCTAACCCCAACCCCTAAACCCTAAACTCTAAACCGTTCGTATTAAAAACTCATTCTAAACCCTAAATCTAAACCCTAATTTTTAACCCCTAATTACTAAACCCGAAACACTTTTTTCATTAATCAAAAGTCATATTTTCTCTTTTTTTGTTATCATACATCTGATGTATAACATCTGTTAATATACATCATATGTATGTTAACAAGCCAGTTAATTTTTTTTTTTTTTTACTAAATCTACACAATGAAAATTGATACCAGATTTTTTTTTTTAAATCAGAGCTGTAAAAACTAAAGATATAAAAATCACAAAATCACGTATCCCCTTATCCCCAAGACCCCCCAGCTCTGGATCTTTTCCGTATATATATATATATATATATATATATATATATATATATATATATATATATATATATATATATATATATATATATATATATATATATATATATATATATATGTGAGAAAATTGCGCGGATAGTCCCCGTGGTTTGTAGTACCCAGCGTGGATAGACATACTTGTTGATTTGAGGTTGGATAGTCATTATTTTTGAAATGTTGTGCAACGATAGCCCAAGTGACGTTTTCTGTTTGATTCCTCCGTTAACCCATTCTCACGTGCCTTCCGCATGAGGGTACTTTGGTCTTTAAACAATTCTCTCTTGATATCCCACCCACCCACCTACTTTTCCTTTTAATCTCAATTAAATATTGTTTCTTTCTTCCATATTCAATCTCTTCAATTTTTTTCATCTCTTTATTTTCTTAACAAATAATCAAGATGAATACTTGTGATAAACACTATACATCACATATTCACGGTCCAAGTTAAATCAAGCCTTAATCGTTTATCTAGCATTATAAGAACAAATCAAACCCGAATGAAAATGTTAAAATCAAACCTGCAAATCAGTGAGATTACAAACACCTCAATCGTTTATCTTCCATCTTTAACCACAAAAAAATGAACCCTAATTTCATTGAAGGTATTTGAAGAGTTCGGTGGTGATGATTGATTCAAAATTCGGTGACGGTTATTGATTCTGGTGAAGATGATAAAGAAGGTTCAGTGAAGATGAAGATTTATGGAAAATTATGAAGAAGGATCTGTAACATTTATATTTTCGCATCTAGATCTAGGTAATCCATCTACGCTGTTCAATCTTCTTCATCGTCATCTTCTTCATCATCACTTCATCGTTAATTTGTGGTTTTGTTCACTACAAGAAAGATGTCGAATACCCACAAATTTTACCCACGAATACTAATTTGTGGGTATATAGCCACAAATTACCCACATATTAACCATGGTTGGAAATTTACTTTACAGATAAATATTACCCACAAATTTCCCACGCATTCATCCACAAGATTACCCATGAAACTAATCTACGTGTCTAAATCGTGGCTAAACAAACGAGTTTAAAATAATTTACACGGAATGCCCACAAATTAAGATATCATGGGTAAATGTATAGGTAATTTCATAGGTAAATGTGCATGACGTATAAATTACACACAACATATGCGATCATGGGTAATTTATATCCCTAATGTGTGGGTAATTATGTATACACGAGCATCTGTTTACCATTATTATCTTACATGTCTAATTCTATGGGGGAAAATATCTGGAACTCACGAATTTTACTCACAAGTACTAATTATCGGTTATGTAGCCATAAATACTCACGAATTAACCATGACCAGAGGTTTATTTTGTTAATCAAATTAGCTTCAAAGTTTTCTCACACGTTTACCTACAATTTTTTCACGCATTTAACCGCAAAGTTACCTATGAATTTTTTTAAGAGTTTAAATCGTGATAAAACCTAACGCGTTTTAATTACGTCTTTTATCCGACGAATGTTAATTTCATTCTTATAATACCACTCAAATAATATCATTCCAACAAATAGCATTTATATTCGTATATTATATTAAAAAAATTAAATTAAATAAATGAATTTAATATTCCTCAAGGTAACCATTTTCATCCATAATCAATCTTTAATCACCCTTTTATTGAAAAAATAATAATTTTTGATAAAATTGCATTTTCAACATAATTTAAAAGACCCGCAATTTTCAAACTCAATTTTAATGCGCACAGTTTTATTTGTAAATGACTTGCGGATATCACCAAAAATTCTCGGACGTACTCCTTAAAACTGCTTGCATGTGCATAATTGATTGCTAGTAAGACAATAAAAAACTTTCATGTCCATGAGCAACTACAGAAGGTGCACAGTTAACCAAATTCTCATTCAAAGGTAATAATCTATAATCTAATCTACAATTAATGTTATATCTATATCTAATCTATTTTAATAATGTAATTAAGGAAAATAAGTACACAAGTTTTAATGACTGATTCCATCTTTTATGTTGTAAGCTGATCTTAATTAATTGTTATTATCAAGTGTTTGTTGAAGCTAATATATACTTTATATTAAGTTATTTTTTTTTTTCTGAATATGATTAGTCACTTATTTTAGTTTTATTGCATAACTCTTCTACCTACTTCATTTGAGTTGCGTCTCTACACACGTACTTAAGGTATTGATACCAACCAATGTTGTTTTAATGTGTATACGGAGTAATTTACAATATTTTTACTATCGAGTAGTATAATATAATTGCTCATATTCCTATGTGCACAATAATAGGTACTTCGTATATGCTACATATCAAGGAAGAAAAATGCAAGATATGTTAATCAAACTTTAAGTGGTAGTCATCTAAAAAGAGTGAAAGTGATGAAGACGACAATAACCATCAAACTTCATGTTTATTTACTTATTTGTACTCACTCGTTTGATTTATTTCTAAAGCACTTTCATTTTTGTTGGTAATATGTATGTTGCTTTCTACATTAGACTTGTGTATCAGAATTATCTCCTATATTAACATAGTGTTTTATCGCATTTTCAACTTTTTTTTTTTGTTTGTGGTTTTTTGCTTTTATATGAATTAATTATTACACTTGATCAAGATTTATATAAATAGTTATCATGTTCATTTTACCCGCAAACTATTATGTAATAACACAAAAAATTACCCACTAACTTTTACACGTAAATATATTGATTGATGTGTAACTTTTCCCACAAATTCTCCATGAATACATTTTTGGGTAATTTCGTAGTCATATTTAAAATCACCCAACATATTTACCCACAAACGTATAGGATCACCCACCAAAAGTGTTTGTGGAAAAATATACCCACATATTGAATATTTTGTGTGTAAACAATTACCCTCGAAGGGTTTACCCATGTTCGTGTATTAGTGGGTAATTCGTGTGTATTCACATATTATCCACGAATTTTGGTCCTTTACCCTCGAATTCCATTCGTGGGTGATCGATTGAATTCTTGTAGTGAAGGCTTGAAAAAAATGAAGCTTGAAGCTTTGTCGTGGGTATGCCCTCATTGTACAATTAGGGTTTGGTAAGGTATTGTATTCGTTTTTTGGCGATTATAAGATCAGTTATTCATAAAAGTCTTTAAATTGAGTTAGGGTTATTGTTAAGGTTGGTGTTTATGATATCAATTCAAGTGTTGATTTGATTAGGGTTATTGTTATGGGTTTTTTAATCATACAATTTGTATGTATGTATGTGTATATTTGTGTATATAGAGAAGTGGACTGATGGAGGGATATATAGAGATATATGGATCCGTTTTCGTTTCAGTCAAATGGTGCAGTGAGTACATCTTAATTAACAATCCTCGTTCATTCATACCCTCAAGTTTTTTTTTTTAGTTCTGATGGAAATGAATAGACATACGAGTACATTATCACCCAATGAATAATAGTAGTTCAGTAACTACAACTATTTGTGGTATTCTAGTTGCAAACAAGGGTTGAAGCTTGATGCAGGTCTTGTTGTTGAGTGGTCTGTTGAAGAACCACATAAGTTGGATAAAGTAGATAAACTAAAATTAATAAAGAAATAAATTAAATTAAAACAAAAGTAAATAATAATATAATCATATTCATAGATTTTTATTGAAGATGATGAAGAAAAAGGCAAATATACGAAAAATACCCTTACATGCTAGGCACATGATTCAGTTTTAACGGAAAAAGTTAACAGTGTTAGTGAACTGGGCTATTTTTGCTCCACTCGAAAACCACCGGGACTTTTTACACCTAAAACATCTAATTTGGGTATCCATGCAATATGGTACAAACCACAGGGACTATCCGCGTAATTTTTTCTCTTTCTTTCTCTCTCTCTCTCTCTATATATATATATATATATATATATATATATATATATATATATATATATATATATATATATATATATATATATATATATATATATATATATATATCACTACAACAAATTTACAAGTTGTCCACGCTTTTATTTTCACGCTTTATGAGAGTGTGAACATAATTTTAAATAAATTCACATGAAAAAGTGTGTAAACTTTTTTATTCATTTAAAAATGTGTGGAGTCAAAAAAGTCATTAAATAAATCACATTTACAAAAGTAGTAAAAAAAAACTCCATGTTTATAAGTGTGAAACGTTTTGAAAAACAAATAAAAATAAAGTTTACGTTTTTAATCATAAAGTTTCATCTTAAAAACTTCACGTTATTAGATGTGAATATCCATTTAAATACTTGCTATTTAAAACTTCACATTTTTAAAAGTAAATATGCATTTAAATAGAACCATTCAAAACTTCACACTTTCAACTGTGATCATCAAAGTAAGAAACTTCACGGTCTTATTTGTAAGGATTCACTGAAAATTACTCACGGTTTTAATTGTGGCAACTAGTACATAGCAATTGCATTTTATATACCATACCATACCCATATATGTATAAATAAAACACTAGCTGTATTTTTGGGAAATTAATAGCCATGGATAATTATAATTATTATAATTATAATTATATATAATATATAATAATTATAATTATATATAATTATAATTTTTATTCGGAATCGATTACTCTCTTTCACAGTCCCAAATTTCCCCTATGTGTTCATATTCATATTCATATAAACCCTAAATTTTGTTCTTCACTTACTTTTTACATTCATGTAACTAATCTTAACTTTTATGCTTATCACATTCACAAATTCGAATCTGATCCCCGAATCTTAAGTGATCAATTTGATAAATCAATTCTGAAAAGAATCTTCATTCGTCACGCATCCAAAAACTCCAAGTTCAAGCAAAAATTACATGTTATCGATATCAAGCAATCGATCGTGTTTTGTTGATTCCATCGCGTAATTTATCAGCTTTTTCTAAATCAATCGGACTTTATGAATTCTAGGTATGTTGATCTGAAACCTGAGCTTTTGATCTTCGTAAAATTCACAAATATTGAATGTGTTAGTATTAATTTACGATCACGTAATTAATGTCAAAAAATTGACACTTAACTTTATGTCTGATGTAATAATCATCGATTTATATGTGATTCTAAGATTTAAGTTTTCATTTAGGGTTATTAGAGGAATGATAATTAATAGACGTTTATATGTATCGTTTATGTGATGATTTTAAATTCATCATGTTTTCGATCTTTATTTACGGCTCAATTTTCATTTCAATCTGTATCACTTGTTGTTTGATCTTTAAAATACACGTGATATTTTTTATTGTAGCCGTGCCTAATTATCTGATTGCCTTTCGGTTCGTTAATAATAGTATTAACATTATTAGAATCGCGTGTTTAAATTTGTGTTATACGTCATTCAATGTTGGTTTTAGGAGTAGTAAATAGCTACTCTCGAATGCTAAAAGTGGACCTTATTTATATATTTGAATTGAATTGTGTCATTGATTTGTAATTTATCCATCTCAAATGTTGTCGTCACTGTAGACCTTCGTGAGGATGACAAAGATCATGAAAGATATGTACATTGAAGATTATTCGAAGGAAAAATGCCCAATTACCAAATGTTAATTGCAGCGTTTGAATGTAAGAACTCTCAACAACGTAATCTCTGTTCTATTATAACCATGTATTACACTTTTTATAACCTCAAAAGTTTTCACATTTTGCAGAGTATTATATCGAATTAAACTTTGATGATAACACTTGAAGTACACGTGATTGACATCATATATTTTCGTTGAAGGAGTCTTACTATCGAGTAAGTAAATATACTGAACATGGCGTTAGTTTTGTATTCTTACAATTTACAAGTACATAATAAAATAAATTTTGAAATTCTTATATTGACAATATGGTTGGCTTAAAGTTTGTATGCATTTACACAAGTATGCCATTAAGTTGCTATTCATTTACTTCTAAGAACTTTTGCAGGACACTGATGTAAAAATGGTTGATACTCTATCTGCTACAAATGCAGTAAGTGTTAAACTGAGATTCTTTATAGACCCTGGTTAGATTGTTGATGTTATGTTAGCCATTAAAAATGACATATTTGCAGGCTATGGGCGCACTGAATTGGCACAATGGAATCATGAGGTCTGTTTTGTTTTTAGTTAGTTCTACAATTCCATATTCGTGTTGTGATATTATGTTCTAATGTTAATCTATAATAAGTTAAGTTTACCCATTTACTTTATATTTGTCTTATACATTGTTTAGAATGGATTGTTTACAATTCTAATGGATTTTCGTGTTTATTTTGTTTGTTTTTTTTTTTTTTTTTTTGCAGAAAATAATTAATATGGTAGTGTGTTGTGGTAGCTGGTACTTTTTGATTTTGAATACATTTAATGTAATCAGATTATGATACTTGATGTAACTAATGAGTTTCATCTCAATGTAAATATCATATGTTGATGAATAAATCATATTTTAGTGTGTTTTAAATATCATCACCTACTGGTACTTCTTTATATGGAATAACCATCACATTTGGAAGTGGCAATTTTTTTTAAAGAAAGTGGGCATAATTCACACACTCAAAAGTGTGAGGAATTAATCAAGATCCTCACATTTGAAAGTGTGAGGATTTTCATTTCATGTTTAAAAGCGTGAAAGTTAGTTTTATACATCTCACACCCAAAAACGTGAAGATGATCTTGAATTTTGTTACGCCTCGTTTTCACACGCAATCCTTAAGCGTGAATTAACAAAATACATACGCTTTTAAGTGTGTTAGTATCCCTAAATAAGCGTGTAATATTGAGGTTTTTGTTGTAGTGTGTGTGTATATATATATATATATATATATATATATATATATATATATATATATATATATATATATATATATATATATATATATATATATATATATATATATTAAACTCACTAACATGTTTCAGTTTATGCGAATCATGCTAGAGGTAAAGATTCATTCAAGTTCCTATAGACAATGATGACTTATAAAATGTCTGTGCCTCACCATTATTGCATCACTACTTCCTTAGAAAGGAATTGGCGCCTTAAAATGCTCGAGCACTATCCCATTTTTTTAAGGCCAAAAAGAATATTATTAATTATAACAAGAATACAAACGGGAGGAGCTTAAGCTCATGACATGTACAGACTCGAAATCTACAAGCTATACACTAGGAAAAAATCAAAGAGAACCAGATGCTATGCTGAAAGACAGGAAATAGTTCAAACCCTCAATTATCCACGATATGGACGGGACTTGTAACGACAAGTTTGAGATATGGTGAAAGGAACAGTGCTGGTAGACAGCGACAAAGCACCTTAACCATACTCAATTAGCCCAAGTACGGGGATGTCCTTAAGGCCAGAACAAAAAACCTGTAGCATTAGCCGATTCCTCTCTTAGTAACCGAATTAACATCGAAGAGCATTGGAGAGGTTAACCAACCTAGCCACTCGAAGTTAGATTTTTTTTTTCAACGACAATTGATCCACTCGAAACTCTTGGCTTGGATGTCGGCAACCAACGTTGAGCAAGGAGTTTTGCGGTTACCAAAAACATGCGTTCCAGTTTTTTCAAATAAAGTAACTCGTAACCCACACGACCTCTTGCCATATCTCGGCCCCCATTGAAGTTTTGAAGTTTGAGTTCAAGCTCTTTAATAAATCCGAGGGAGTTGCAACGTTTAGGTTATCGAGATTCCACCATTTACGTATTCTCTCCCAAATCTCACACGAGTATTTGCACGAAATCAAAGAATGTTGTAATGTTTCGATTCCATCATCAAAAAACGGACATCTAGTTGAGTGGAGGTCATTTCCACGCCTATCAGGTTCAGTTCTAACAGGGAGTTTTTTTTTGTTTCGCTCGCCGTACAAAAATACCTATTTTTGAGGGAGCAGTGTTGATTACCGTGGGATCGACTTGAGTAGCTGCATTTACCAATTCGTTTAGAATTTTCATGAGCGAATCTGTAGTGAAAGACCCATTATTACCGAATTTCCATATCCATTCGTCATGGTTTTTATCCGAGAAGTGAAGCTGCATTATTGTTCGCGTGAGGTCTGACAGGTCAGATTTCACCCGCAATCTGGGTTCCGATGTCCAATTCCAATGCAGTGGCAGCCCGCTGTCCCCCCATTTTAATCGGTCAGCAACTGTGCAGTTTCTGTCATAATCGAGTCAAAAGAGCCTAGGGAAGGTGATCTTTAGTGGGGCATCGCCACACCACTTGTCATTCTAAAAGCTTGATCTCAAGCATTTTTATAGCACTTTAACAAACACATTAGAAATATCACACCCTAACTCATTTAGGGTTTGTTCAATTTTGATAATATAACCAATTTCTACACGAGAATTATTTTAACGAGTTCTCGGGTACGGGTGCTATACAACCCAACCCACCATTTTGCCCATAAATACTTTTGATTATTTTAACCCATAAAGCATTTTTATTTAAAAGAAACCTCCACCACCATTTTGTTGAGAGAGAATAATTTTTAAGTTTTAAGGATCCAACATTTAGTCCCCCCGATTCGTAAGGTAAAAGTATTTGATTAAAATTAATCCAAGATAATTTATTAACATCGCTTGACCCGCCCCAAAAAAATAGCGGCGCATACCTTCGAGGTGATTTATGACCCCAACCGGCGCTTTGAATAAGGAGAAATAGTAAAGTGGGAAGCTACTCATGATCGACTTGATTAACATTAGTCTACCACCAAAGGAAATAGACCTTACCTTTCAATCCGCCTACCGGTTTTTAAATTTCTCAAAAGTGGGTTACCAATTATTACGCGTTTTAAGATTAGCTACAATTGGGAGACCAATGTAACTGAAGGGAAAGGCCCCTT